>NC_088415.1:42305150-42347650 GCF_034236695.1 Oncorhynchus nerka | reverse complement strand
ACGACTTCAGATCTCGTCCTCTTGCTCCCAGTCATTTTCTGTGATGCTGTGTGTTGTTGTGGAGTTAGTAGTAAGAGCCCTGTCTCGTGACGGATGTGGAAGCATAAAATGACACAGAAGAGCACTGATTTATAGCAGCTCTGTGGGGTAGAAGCACAGAAGTGCGTCATGGCATCGCAGAGTGCTACACCATTGTGATAACGTCTGCTAACAGCAGCACGCCACATTCTGTTCTCTGGGCTCTATTTCCACCGGTGACGGCTTGTATAAATGGGAGAGATTGTATTTACAGTGTGTTGGCAGAGCTTATTGTGTCTGAGGCAGCGCTAGTCCAATAATCATCAGAGCCACAGCCACAAATCTTCATTAGCCGATTAGCAGAGAGCGAGAGACAGCTTGTGTTCTTTTTCCTATATTTGTGAGCCTGTATGTGTGTGTGTGTGTGTGTGTGTGTGTGTCACCTTTCCTCCCTCCCTCCTGTCTCCTTTACTTAATCTTGAACCTGTAAAGTGTAAACTTGACCCCTACAGTGCCACCTTCTTACCTGAGTCAGACACGCACGCTCACACTCACACTCTCTCTCACACTCTCTCACACACGCACACACGCACACACGCACACACACACACACACACACACACACACTTGTTATGTTGTTCCCTGAAGGAGCATCGGCAGGCAAGTGGGCATCAAGACACAAGACAGAACAAATTAAGGTCACAGCGGGAACATCCAAGCCAGAAAACCACAGTATGTGCCTGCATCCCTGCCTGTGTGTGTGGATCCATGCCTGTGTGTGTGTGGGTCCATGCCTGTGTGTGTGTTTGGGTCCATGCCTGTGTGTGTGTGTGTGTGGGTCCATGCTTGTGTGTGTGGATCCATGCTTGTGTGTGTGTGGGTCCATGCCTGTGGGTGTGTGTGGGTCCATGCCTGTGTGTGTGTGTGTGTGTGTGTGTGGGTCCATGCCTGTGTGTGTGTGTGTGTGTGTGTGTGTGTGTGTGTGTGTGTGTGGGTCCATGCCTGTGTGTGTGTGTGTGTGTGGGTCCATGCCTGTGTGTGTGTGTGTGTGTGTGTGTGTGGGTCCATGCCTGTGTGTGTGTGTGTGTGTGTGTGTGTGTGGGTCCATGCCTGTGTGTGTGTGTGTGGGTCCATGCCTGTGTGTGTGTGTGTGTGTGTGTGTGTGGGTCCATGCCTGTGTGTGTGTGTGTGGGTCCATGCCTGTGTGTGTCTGTGGGTCCATGCCTGTGTGTGTGGGTCCATGCTTGTGTGTGTGTGTGTGGGCCCATGCCTGTGTGTGTGTGGGGGGCCATGCCTGTGTGTGTGTGTGTGGGTCCATGCCTGTGTGTGTGTGTGTGTGTGTGTGTGTGTGTGTGTGGGTCCATGCCTGTGTGTGTGTGGGTCCATGCCTGTGTGTGTGTGGGTCCATGCCTGTGTGTGTGTGGGTCCATGCCTGTGTGTCTGGGCAAATCCACATGTTTGTGTGACCCCCTACTGCTGAAAAGACATGTTCTACCTACCGACCTCTAAAACACCCTAGAGAGTCGTTGGCAAACCTATATAGTGCACTATAAAGGGAATAGGATACCATTTGGGATGCACTGGTTGTCACACAGTGCAGAACAGTAGCATTCCCCATCCCGTTGGCACTTAGAGGAAAGCCCCACTGCACCATTTGGATAAAAGAATGAAAGGTGTCACTGCCTTTCAGCCCAAGGAGGTAAAATGGAACACTGCCTGAATGCTCATTTGCACTGTCTTTCCTTGTCAGGCTGTAGCTCTTTGATATCAGCAGAGGTAGAAGTAGACGCAGGTCTGTGATCAGGGATCCGATTCCCTCTTCCATTCCCTACAGGGAGGGTAGAGCACAGTGACTCACCTGGAGCCTGTTGTGTTGGACCCATCACATGTTCTGTAAAAGGGAGCCATTGGGAGGATCTATTTCAGATCACTTTGAGGTGTAATAGCTCAATCTCACAGCACAGGGCAGTTACAGGTCTCCTGTCTCACTCTTGCCGCGGGTCAAAGGTCAAAGGAAGGGAAGGACTCTACCGAATGCCAATAATGTAAGACTGAGGCTTTTTGTTGTGCCCTTTCGTTGTCATCAAACCCTGTCCATTCCTCCTTCCCTCCTTCCCTCTCTACCTCTCCCTCCTTCTTTTCCTTCTTCCCTCCTTCCCTCTCTACCTCTCCCTCCTTCTTTTCCTTCTTCCCTCCTTTCCTCTCTCCCTCCTTTTCCTACTTCCCTCCTTCCCTCTACCTCTCTCCCTCCCTCCTTTTCCTTCTTCCCTCCTTCCCTCTCTACCTCTCCCTCCTTCTTTTCCGTCTTCCCTCCTTTTCCTACTTCCCTCCTTCCCTCTACCTCTCTCCCTCCCTCCTTTTCCTTCTTCCCTCCTTCCCTCTCTACCTCTCCCTCCTTCTTTTCCTTCTTCCCTCCTTTCCTCTCTCCCTCCTTTTCCTACTTCCCTCCTTCCCTCTACCTCTCTCCCTCCCTCCTTTTCCTTCTTCCCTCCTTCCCTCTCTACCTCTCCCTCCTTCTTTTCCTTCTTCCCTCCTTTCCTCTCTCCCTCCTTTCCCTACTTCCCTCCTTCCCTCTACCTCTCTCCCTCCCTCCTTTTTCCTTCTTCCCCCTTCCCTCTCTACCTCTCCCTCCTTCTTTTCCTTCTTCCCTCCTTTCCTCTCTCCCTCCTTTTCCTACCTCCCTCCTTCCCTCTACCTCTCTCCCTCCCTCCTTTTCCTTCTTCCCTCCTTCCCTCTCTACCTCTCTCTTTTCCTACCTCCCTCCTTCCCTCTCTACCTCTCTCCCTCCCTCTTTTCCTACCTCCCTCCTTCCCTCTCTACCTCTCTCCCTCCCTCTTTTCCTACTTCCCTCCTTCCCTCTACCTCTCTCCCTCCCTCTTTTCCTACTTCCCTCCTTCCCTCTCTACCTCACCCTCCCTCTTTTCCTACCTCCCTCCTTCCCTATCTACCTCTCTCCCTCCCTCTTTCCCTACTTCCCTCCTTCCCTCTACCTCTCTCCCTCCCTCCTTTTCCTACTTCCCTCCTTCCCTCTCTACCTCAACCTCCCTCTTTTTCTACTTCCATCCTTCCCTCTCTACCTCTCTCTCCCTCCCTCTTTTCCTACCTCCCTCCTTCCCTCTCTACCTCACCCTCCCTCTTTTCCTACCTCCCTCCTTCCCTCTCTACCTCTCTCCCTCCCTCTTTTCCTACCTCCCTCCTTCCCTCTCTACCTCTCTCCCTCCCTCTTTTCCTACCTCCCTCCTTCCCTCTCTACCTCTCTCCCTCCTCCTCTTTTCCTCTTCCCTCCTTCCCTCTCTACCTCTCTCCCTCCCTCTTTTCCTACTTCCCTCCTTCCCTCTCTCCTCTCTCCCTCCCTCTTTTCCTACTTCCCTCCTCCCCTATCTACCTCTCTCCCTCCCTCTTTTTCCCTCCTTCCCTCTCTACCTCTCTCCCTCCCTCTTTTCCTACCTCCCTCCTTCCCTCTCTACCTCTCTCCCTCCCTCTTTTCCTACTTCCCTCCTTCCCTCTCTACCTCTCTCCCTCCCTCTTTTCCTCCCTCTCTACCTCTCCTCCCTCTTTTCCTACCTCCCTCCTTCCCTCTCTACCTCTCTCCCTCCCTCTTTTCCTACTTCCCTCCTTCCCTCTCTACCTCTCTCCCTCCCTCTTTTCCTACTTCCCTCCTTCCCTCTCTACCTCTCTCCCTCCCTCTTTTCCTACTTCCCTCCTCCCTCTCTACCTCTCTCCCTCCCTCTTTTCCTACTTCCCTCCTTCCTCTCTACCTCTCTCCCTCCCTCTTTTCCTACCTCCTCCTTCCCTCTCTACCTCTCTCCCTCCCTCTTTTCCTACTTCCCTCCTTCCCTCTACCTCTCTCCCTCCCTCTTTTCCTACTTCCCTCCTTCCCTCTCTACCTCACCCTCCCTCTTTTCCTACCTCCCTCCTTCCCTATCTACCTCTCTCCCTCCCTCTTTCCCTACTTCCCTCCTTCCCTCTACCTCTCTCCCTCCCTCCTTTTCCTACCTCCCTCCTTCCCTCTCTACCTCACCCTCCCTCTTTTCCTACTTCCCTCCTTCCCTCTACCTCTCTCCCTCCCTCTTTCCTACTTCCCTCCTTCCCTCTCTACCTCACCCTCCCTCTTTTCCTACCTCCTCCCTCCTTCCCTCTCTACCTCTCTCCCTCCCTCTTTTCCTACCTCCCTCCTTCCCTCTCTACCTCTCTCCCTCCCTCTTTTCCTACCTCCCTCCTTCCCTCTCTACCTCTCTCCCTCCCTCTTTTCCTACTTCCCTCCTTCCCTCTCTACCTCTCTCCCTCCCTCTTTTCCTACTTCCCTCCTTCCCTCTCTACCTCTCTCCCTCCCTCTTTTCCTACTTCCCTCCTCCCCTCTTTACCTCTCTCCCTCCCTCTTTTCCTCCTTCCCTCTCTATCTCTCTCCCTCCCTCTTTTCCTACCTCCCTCCTTCCCTCTCTACCTCTCTCCCTCCCTCTTTTCCTACTTCCCTCCTTCCCTCTCTACCTCTCTCCCTCCCTCTTTTCCTACTTCCCTCCTTCCCTCTCTATCTCTCTCCCTCCCTCTTTTCCTACCTCCCTCCTTTCCTCTCTCCCTCTCTCCCTCCCTCTTTTCCTACTTCCCTCCTTCCCTCTCTACCTCTCTCCCTCCCTCTTTTCCTACTTCCCTCCTTCCCTCTCTACCTCTCTCCCTCTTTTCCTACCTCCCTCCTTCCCTCTCTACCTCTCTCCCTCCCTCTTTTCCTACTTCCATCCTTCCCTCTCTACCTCACCCTCCTCTTTTCCTACCTCCCTCCTTCCTTCCCTCTCTACCTCTCTCCCTCCCTCTTTTCCGACTTCCCTCCTTCCCTCTCTACCTCACCCTCCCTCTTTTCCTACTTCCCTCCTTCCCTCTCTACCTCACCCTCCCTCTTTTCCTACTTCCCTCCTCCCCTCTCTACCTCTCTCCCTCCCTCTTTTCCTACCTCCCTCCTTCCTCTCTACCTCTCTCCCTCCCTCTTTTCCTACCTCCCTCCTTCCCTCTCTACCTCTCTCCCTCCCTCTTTTCCTACTTCCCTCCTTCCCTCTCTACCTCTCTCCCTCCCTCTTTTCCTACCTCCCTCCTTCCCTCTCTACCTCTCTCCCTCCCTCTTTTCCTACTTCCCTCCTTCCCTCTCTACCTCTCTCCCTCCCTCTTTTCCTACTTCCCTCCTTCCCTCTCTACCTCTCTCCCTCCCTCTTTTCCTACCTCCCTCCTTCCCTCTCTACCTCTCTCCCTCCCTCTTTCCCTACTTCCCTCCTTCCCTCTCTACCTCTCTCCCTCCCTCTTTTCCTACTTCCCTCTCTACCTCTCTCCCTCCCTCTTTTCCTACCTCCCTCCTTCCCTCTCTACCTCTCTCTCCCTCCCTCTTTTCCTACCTCCCTCCTTCCCTCTCTACCTCTCTCCTCCCTCTTTTCCTACTTCCCACCCTCTCTCTCTTCCTCTCTCCCTATTTTCCTCCCTCCCTCTTTCTCTCCCTCCCTCCCTCTCCTCCCTCCCTAACCCCCATTCACACCATCATGGAGGTGGCCAGACCCCGTCAGGCAGACAGCTCTTCTCTTCCCATCCCTCTACCTTCTTTTCCCTCAAGGGCGATATATCCAATTCTGCCTGTGTGTGTGTAATCCATCACTGCAGGCCTGCAGCAGGGTGACCTTGACAGCAGGTAACCTCACAGGGTGCTCCTGCTGCGACACAGGCACAAAGGAGGTGTGTGTTTTGTGTTCGCGTGTCTTTGTGTGTGTGTGTGTGTGTGTGTGTGTGTGTGTGCGTGTGTGTGTGTGTGTCTGTGCAATCCATCACTGCAGGGCTACAGCAGGGTGACCTTGACAGCAGGGAACCTCACAGGGTGCTCCGGGCACAAAGGAGGTGTGTGTGTGTGTGTGTTGATACAGTAACAGCAGAGGACCGAACACCACACAGAGACCAAGTCCAGCAGGTCGTGTTGGTGTGGCGATGATGACGCAGGCGAAGAAGTCCATGGTCATCAATGATATATCTCCCTGTGTTGTGATGCGAGGGGGGGTGAAGCTGCGCTCTATGACAGATGTGGAGGGGTATGCATGGTGCAGAATGAACTCCGTCTCCTTCTCATCCCACCCGGAGCTTCATTGATGCTCTGTTACCCTTCAATTTCCCCTCTGTTGTCTCCGGTCTCCCCACATTACCCCGTCACCGCCCCGAGCTCATAAAGCCACATTCTCTCCTTCTCTCTTCTCCTTTTCTCTCGCTCTTCCTCTTTCATAGCTGCATTTACCTATTCTTTTATCCTCCCCTTTGCCTACCTGTTCTCTCTATCTCTATCTCTGTCTCTGTCTCTGTCTCTCTCTCTCTCTCTCTCTCTCTCTCTCTCTCTCTCTCTCTCAGCCTCTCAGCCTCTCAGCCTCTATAATTTTTCAGAAACTATCAGTGGAGTTTCCATTTCACTGCCCAGCACTGCCGCAGTCTGAGACGTGGTACTGGGATGGAGGGAGGAGGGAGGAAGAGAGGGAGCAACACCACATCTGCGTGTCCTCGAATGGAAGAGGGATGCGTACACACAGACATGCGCACACAAAGCCACACACACACACACACACACACACACACACACACATACGAGCCACACAGACACAGGTAACTACCAAAGTAATGAAAACACAAGTAAATGAGGGCTACAAAGTATATTGAAAGCAGGTGCTTCTCCACAGGTGTGGGTTTTGGGCTAATTACAGTTTACCCCAATTGTTAACACACGTTTGCTGAAACAACTTCTCAGGCTCTCAAAACTCTAAACACAAAACATAAAACAGTTTGTTTTCCCCAAACCCCACAGACATCTTGCAATATGAAACACAGCAATCAAAATCATGTACTCCCTGCTCAATGTACTCCCTGCTCAATATGAAACACAGCAATCCAAATCATGTACTCCCTGCTCAATATGAAACACAGCAATCCAAATCATGTACTCCCTGCTCAATATGAAACACAGCAATCCAAATCATGTACTCCCTGCTCAATATGAAACACAGCAATCCAAATCATGTACTCCCTGCTCAATATGAAACACAGCAATCCAAATCACTCCCTGCTCAATATGAAACACAGCAATCCAAATCATGTACTCCCTGCTCAATATGAAACACAGCAATCAAAATCATGTACTCCCTGCTCAATATGAAACACAGCAATCCAAATCATGTACTCCCTGCTCAATATGAAACACAGCAATCAAAATCATGTACTCCCTGCTCAATATGAAACACAGCAATCAAAATCATGTACTCCCTGCTCAATATGAAACTTTGCATACAAATGAGACACACACACACTAACTTAGTGACAACCGAGATCACACTAATGTGATATATTCAAAACACTGCTATCAGAACCTATTTCAGTGTAAAGACTAAGATTTTGTTCTTATACTGTATACTGTCTGTGTTTACTCTAACAAGAAAGGAACACAAATGCAACATTTTTTGTTTCAAATCTCAACATGACTTAATTTATGTCAAACAGCAAACTGTAAGATAGATCAAATGTATGGAATAGATAAAGAAACTGTGAAAATAATAATATATATAAATAATGTTTATATACATTGGGGCGGCAGGGTTGCCTAGTGGTTGGAGCGTTGGGCTAGTAACCGGAAGGTTGCAAGTTCAAATCCTCGCGCCGACAAGGTACAAATCTGTCGTTCTGCCCCTGAACAGGCAGTTAACCCACTGTTCCTAGGCCGTCATTGAAAATAAGAATTTGTTCTTAACTGACTTGCTTAGTTAAATAAAGGTAAATATTTAAGAAATTCAAGAAACAAATAATCCATTGGGAAAACAACATCAGTCATGTCTGTTGTTTTGGTCCGGCCACAGCAGCCCGTTTTGAACCCGAGGAGCCCGATGGAAGCTTACATTGTCCCAAATCAGAACATACAGAACAAACATCTGCTGCTCAGGATCCCCTGGCGTCTCTCTGCTCCGGCTGAGAAAGATGGCCATGTAAAGTGTTCAGGAAACGAAGGAGATGGGCAGTGTTGTATGGTCCAACGGTGGCATGGCGGTCCAACGGTGGCATGGCGGTCCAACGGTGGCATGGCGGTCCAACGGTGGCATGGCGGTGGAGGATCCCATTGTGGCTCATAGCTGCGCATATGGTGACATTTCCCCCCGCGCTGGCCAGGTACCTCAACGATGGCACGTTGACCAATGATGTTCCTTCTTCTCCTCCTCGTCTTCACTAAATTGAATCCAGCCTCATCTATGGATATGAGTTCCTGGCAGATGGGACATGCGTTGAACTCCATGATTCTCTGACAGGACAGCAACTACTGTAATTGCTATAGTAAAGTTCACTGTCAACATCAATGAGCCTCTAATGTTTCAAGAGTGTAATACTAGTACATGACTTAATTACACATATTCAGACCGTTTATCCTTCACTCTTTGGGAATTCCTTTCAAATGGGACTCTGGAGATTTGCTTCATCCGGAGATGGTGTTTGTTAAGGATCCGGGCTGTGGTTGATAAGCTCACTCTGATGTTGTGGAAGGTGATAAGGGTTTTCAATCATCTGTTGTTGGATTTCCCGCGGTCTTATGGCATTATTTTCAACTACCATTTGCACAACGGAAGCCTCCTGTTCATCTGTAAATAGCCGCGTTCTACCACCCCGTGGTCGTCGTCTTTCAGTTCTACAACAACAAAATAGCGTACAGTACAGAAAACACTGCAGTAATACGGTATACAAGGTAAACTTACAAAATAGTATAGCTCCCAATCTCATACATACAGTAATATGTGAAACATTGACTTTGTTTCCCCTTCCAGTATGTATTGGAATCTACAGTCTTTGCTGTGCTTTATGCTGTAGTCAAAGTAGTAGAGAGGTCCGATGTCTGCAGTACAAACCTATTCTCATTTTGGAACGTCCGGATGATGGATGCTACGGTGAAGCGGCTCAGATTGGGCTGTACTCTCTGTCCAGCCTCTCTCATGGTCAAACCATGGTTCAGATTGGGCTGCACTCTCTGTCCAGCCTCTCTCATGGTCAAACCATGGTTCAGATTGGGCTGTACTCTCTGTCCAGCCTCTCTCATGGTCAAACCATGGTTCAGATTGGGCTGCACTCTCTGTCCAGCCTCTCTCAAGGTCAAACCATGGTTCAGATTGGGCTGCACTCTCTGCCCAGCCTCTCTCATGGTCAAACCATGGCTCAGATTGGGCTGTACTCTCTGTCCAGCCTCTCTCATGGTCAAACCATGGCTCAGATTGGGCTGCACTCTCTGCCCAGCCTCTCTCAAGGTCAAACCATGGTTCAGATTGGGCTGCACTCTCTGCCCAGCCTCTCTCATGGTCAAACCATGGTTCAGATTGGGCTGCACTCTCTGCCCAGCCTCTCTCATGGTCAAACCATGGTTCAGATTGGGCTGCACTCTCTGCCCAGCCTCTCTCAAGGTCAAACCATGGTTCAGATTGGGCTGCACTCTCTGCCCAGCCTCTCTCAAGGTCAAACCATGGTTCAGATTGGGCAGCACTCTCTGCCCAGCCTCTCTCAAGGTCAAACCATGGTTGACCACATGGTCCACCACAGTCGCCCGAATTTCATCAGATATTACTCTCCTTGTTCTTGGTCCACCTCCACCTCCACCTCTACCCCAACCTCCACCTCTACCCCAACCTCCACCTCTACCCCAAACTCCACCTCTACCCCAAACTCCCCCCACCTCCACCCCAAACTCCACCCTCTACCCCCAACCTCCACCTCTACCCCCAACCTCCACCTCCGCCTCCACCTCTACCCCAACCTCCACCTCTACCCCAACTTCCACCTCTACCTCTACCCCAACCTCCACCTCTACCCCAACCTCCACCTCCACCTCTACCTCTACCTCCACCTCCACCTCTACCTCCACCTCCACCTCTACCTCTACCTCCACCGATACCCCCCACCTCCACCTCCAGCTCTACCTCTACCTCCACCGGTACCCCCACCTTCACCTCCACCGGTACCCCCACCTCCACCCCCACCTCCACCTCCACCTTTCCCTGCCAAGTTTGCTTCCATTGTTCTCCAAACACAGGTGTACTCACCAGTGGTCTTTTTTTATCCACACCAAAGGTGCAAAGTGAACATATAAGCAATTAGTGTTTGCACATGTGAAGAGTGAAAGTGATCCATTGTAAATTTAACTTAACTTGTTGAACTGTGATGGGTGTTGTGTTTTGCCAAATGTTTGTGACAGAATTGCAATCTGAGTGTAAATTAAAACATGTGCCAGTAGTATTGCAGATTTGGTGTCTGGTTCTGCTAAATTACTTCCAGGTTTGGGTCATTGTGCCTCATGGACCAATTTTTAGTGTGTAAGCAATTGGAAAAAACTGTAAGCAATTCTTATCCCATCATGCTTATGGCCATGTATAAAAATGCTGGGCAGGCCATTATTTTGGCGACCATGGCTATCCCCCCATAGAATGACACTGCTCCCATCCACAGGTCACGAGGGGTCACTGAATAGTTTGATGAGCATAAAAACGACATAAACACAAGACATAAGATGATGGGGTGGCAGGTAGCCTAGTGGTTAGAGCGTTGGCCCAGTAACTGAAAGGTTGCTGGATTGAATCCCCGAGCTGACAAGGTAAAAATCTGTCGTTCTGCCCCTGAACAAGGCAGTTAACCCACTGTTTCTAGGCCGTCATTGTAAATAAGAATTTGTTCTTAACTGACTTGCCTAGTTAAATAAGGTTAAATACATAAAACACTATATTTAGACACTTGTAGAATCTATGCCATGGTGCAATAAAGCTGATCTGACTCATGGTGGCCCAACGCCCTACAAAGACACTTTGTTGGTGTTTCCTTTATTTTGCCAGTTACCTGTACATACATACCATACCAGTACATAAATACATACATACAGTACATAAATACACAAACACATGTACACAAAGTCTACATCAGGCGCACATTCCATCGCACATTGTTTGGGTGGAGACATCACTTCATCATGTACAGTGTCTCCGTCGTGATCTTCAGTTTAGAATGCAGTTAGTTTAATCAGCTGTGTTTGCTCGGGATGGAGAAAACATGTGACACCACTCTGTCCCCCGAGGACTGGAGTTGCCCGTCCCTGCGTGTTATAGACAGACCATTGATAGACTTTACCGCCAGCCCATCCATCATGGGGATTTCCGTTCTAGTAATTCTATTTCTATGATACAGACATTCAGCATCAGTATCCTCATGCATCAACTCCCATGTATAGACTGAGACTGTGTCCCAAATGGCACCTTATTCCCTCGATAGTGCACTACTTTTGACCTATGGGCAGCCCTAGGGAATAAGATGCCATTTGCGATGCATCCAGGCTGTGTGGTTGAGTAGGCTGTTACTTACGCGCAAGATAATTGCTGGTGATAAACTAGCTCTTCAGACAGCATCATGGATTCAGAAGACTGAGGGTTTGTGTAATGGAAGGAAACAGTGATGTATCCAGACCCTTATCACTAACACACACCGTTATAACACATTGAAGAGGGAAACAGTGTAGTCTGAGTGTCATTAGGCGTTCAATTAGTAGCTAACATTCATGTAGTCAAAGCTGGGCTCAGAAGAGATCCACCACTCACAAAGACAGATCCATTTAAAGAGTTGTGTGTGTGTGTGTGTGTGACACACATTTGATTCCATGTCATCAGTATGCTAATCCTACATACAAAGATGGAGGTTGCCTGGCTAGGGGAAGGAGAGGGGGGAGTGGGAGATCATTTCGCAATGGAGAAGAGGAGGAGTGTAGAGAAAGTGGGGGAGAGGAGAGGATTGGCTTGGTGAAGGAGAGGAGGGAGTGGGAGAACATTTGGCGATGGAGAGGAGGAGGAGGAGTGTAGAGAAAGTGGGGGATAGGGGAGGATTGGCTAGGTGAAGGAGAGGAGGAAGTGGGAGAACATTTGGCGATGGAGAGGAGGAGGAGGAGGAGGAGTGTAGAGAATGTGGGGGAGAGGGGAGGACTGGACGAGGAGTGTAGAGAAATTGGACGAGAGGGGAGGATTGGCTAGGTGATGGAGAGGAGGAAGTGGGAGAACATTTGGCGATGGCTCCACAGGAGTATCACATTTTTCATTTCATTTCATTACAGAGGAGGAGTGTAGAGAAAGTGGGGGAGAGGGAGGATTGGCTAGGTGAAGGAGAGGAGGAAGTGGGAGAACATTTGGCGATGGAGAGGAGGAGGAGTACTGTATCATTTTAATCATTTTTGTAGAGAAAGTGGGGGATAGGGGAGGATTGGCTAGGTGAAGGAGAGGAGGAAGTGGGAGGCAAGTTCATTTGGCGATGGAGAGGAGGAGGAGTAGGAGGAGTGTCACAGAGATCTCTCCCAAGACGGGGTGGTGGTCATCTCTCTGGATTCTCCCTTACCCATCTGTGGGGGAGCTTAACATCATATCATTTATCGCCTCCAGGTTCCTCGGAGGGGAGGACTGGATGAGGAGTGTAGAGAACCTCATCTTTGGACGAGAGGGGAGGATTGGCTAGGTGATGGAGAGGAGGAAGTGGGAGAACATTTGGCGATGGAGAGGAGGAGGAGGACCGCTGGTTCTGTGTACCCTGTGAAAGTGCGTCTTGGATACAAGCCCGCTTGGGAGTCATCAATTGGCTTCCGGTGAAGGAGAGGAGGGAGTGGGAGAGCATTTTGTGATGGAGAGGAGGAGGAGGTGTCAAGAGTCATTCAAGTGGGAGAGAGCGGGAGGATTGGCTTGGTGAAGGAGAGGAGGAAGTGTGGAGAACATTTGGCGATGGAGAGGAGGAGGAGGAGTGTCGAGAAACCTCACATGGTATCATTGCTATGCAGGGGGAGGAGGGCATCTCTGCAGGATTCCGTGGGGAGGAGTGTCGGCAAGAAAGTGGGGGAGACTGGGGAGGATTGGGGGAGGAGGGTAGTTCCTGTAGAAAGTGGGGGAGTCCTAATCCAGGGGAGGATTGGGGGAGGGTGTGCCATTAAACCCCTACAACTCATCCAGAACGCCGCAGCCCGTCTGGTGAAAGTGGGGGAGACCAGGGGAGGACGGCACCTCAGTACCTCCAGGCTCTGATCAGGGGGGGCACTGGTTCAGTGAGGAGAAAGTGGGGGGAGAGGGAGGATTGGGGGCACTACTGTTCCACTGGAGGTCCCAGTCGCTCTGGATAAGAGCGTCTTGACTTAAATGTAAATGTAAAGACTTGGAGAAGAGGAGGAGGAAAAGTGAGGGTAGAGAAAGTGGGGAGAGGGGAGGATTGGGGGAGGGGAGTGTAGAGAATGTGGGCGAGAGGGGAGGATTGGGGAGGGGGAGTGTCAGAGGAAAGTGGGCGATGGAGAGGAGGGAGGATTGGGGGAGGAGGGTAGAGAAAGTGGGCATTTTTGTGATGGAGAGGGGAGGATTGGGGGGGAGGATTGGGTGAAGGAGAGGAGGAAGAGAAAGTGGGGGGAGGGGAGGATTGGGGGAGGAGGGAGGGGAGAAAGTGGGCGAGAGGGGAGGATTGGGGAGGGGAGGGTAGATTGGGGGAAAGTGGGCGAGAAAGTGGGCGAGAGGGGAGGATTGGGGGAGGATTGGGGGAGGGGAGGTGGGGGAGGGGGAGAAAGTGGGGAGGGGGAGGATTGGGGGAGGATTGGGAAAGTGGGCGAGAGGGGAGGATTGGGGGAGGAGGGAGAGAAAGTGGGGCGAGAGGGGAGGATTGGGGAGGGAAAGTGGGCGAGAGGGGAGGATTGGGGAGGAGTGTCGAGAAAGTGGGGGAGGAGGGGCAGGAGTAGAGAAAGTGAGAGGGAGGTTGGGGGAGGAGAGAGGGGTGTGAAAGGGTGTGAGATGGGACATAGTGTCCCGCTAGTCAGCAGTTTTGGCAGAGAGACCCAGCCTCTTCAATTAGCACCTATTAATTACTCATCAATGATGGGGGGATGATCGTGGAGGGAGGGCAGGAAAGGGAGGAGGAAGAGGAGGAGGAGAGAGAGGTGGAGTGCAGGAAAAGGAGGAGAGGAGCCGGATGGGCAACACAGAGGGCAAAGAGTTTCACTGCCCGTCTGAAAGACCCTTGGCAAAGTAATGTGATCTAAGTTGAGCACTAGTAAATAAACACTATACAGGTGAAGCTTGGCCATGAAGCATTTCTTAATGGCAGAACGCCCATGAAATTATGTGCTGCTATTTAACTTGCTACGCTGTACTTGTTATATATTGCTTTATATAGCCTTAGGTGGATCATCATTTGTTTGAAATGGACTTTGAATGCAGCGGCATAGTCACTATATAACACTGTAGCACCGTGCTATTGTGATAGAATTTAGGGTTTCCAAGGGTCGAATTTTGTTGTTGAATATGTAACTGAAGCACATTGAGCCCCGTCCGTTGAGATACTCCCCCGAACCCTAGCGTGAACATGTGGAATGTGGCTGTTTACGTAACCGTATCATTCACATTTCTCTGTGACATCTCATGCAGGAAGTCATCTATCCCCTATTCTCAGGAATGAAAACACGGACGTACTCGGTCAACTCAGAACCTCTCAGAGCCCTCAACGGTCCTGGTGGGACAGACCCGGACACAGTCTCGGGCTCTCTCTTTAACACCTCACGTCCTCCTTCTCCAAACGCACTCGAGGAGAAGAGGGGAGGGACCAACGCAGTTTGAGAATGTGGTGAAGGGTGAGAGAGAGGATGTGAGGAATCAAGGAAACCACAAGTTGAGAAAGAGCCACATGCTCCAGGTGGAGCCACTCTGCTGTCTACTGCTCTGTAGTTAATGGTCTTAAAGGAAAAATCCACCCAAAACCACTCATCCCTTTAATTTACAGTGTTAAATAACACTAATATGATATGTGAGAATATTTTTTTATTTTGGCGTGATAATAAGTTTGGTAGCAACATGGAAAATCGTTGTGGAAATCTGTTGCAGCTCAAGTCGACTACAAAATCCACAATGCACTGCTCTCTCTCTCTCTCTCTATGAGCTGACTGGATAGCTATCTAGCAAATGTAGCTACTCACAATAATACCAAAGACAATATCGGCATGTGAAGTAGCTAGTTAGCTGTAAAATCGCCTGAACAAACTGCACTGTCAATGTAGGAGTCTACAATCTCACCATGTTCAACCTGCGGATCGATGTGCCTCGCAAAGCGGAGTCTGACATTCGTAACGGCAGATACACCTGTGAGGAGATGGGAAACGTTGCCCATGCTACGTCAATGGGCCTCACGGTGAATTGTGGGCGATTCTGGGACAAAGAGCGCTCTCCGTCAAGAAGTGAATGGGAGTCTATCGGGTGCTACCTCAAAAACCCAACATTAGCACAAATTTTGTCAACAAGAAGTACAACATTACGGATCTTTTCTGAGATACGAGACAATTGCCTCGCTATCTGTAATGTCGTATAGCTTTGGAACCCTGACGTTACATACTTTCGAAAGGAAAATAGTCACGTTTCTCAACACACACACCGACTTTGGGAAGGGATTGCGTGACGATTAGCTTAGCAACTGCGTGACGCAGCATGACAACGCGAACGTGATTGGTTGACAGTCTGCTGGGTGGGTGCGTTATACGTTCCATCCTCCATTGGATTCCTATCTCCTTCCTCTCTGATGCCTCTGGAAACAGCACCACGCAATGCACCCTGGACTGACGAGGCAGACAAATAGGAATATTGCAAAAAATAGGATCGACGGCTCATTCGAGAGAAGACATCCTCCCGAGTGATGACGTCGACCAGTGTTGAAATCCGACACGTGTGAAAGGCGTTTTCACAAAGGGAAGTCGTATTCCTATCAACTTCCGGTGCAGTGAGAGAGACTTTATCACGGTGCTACGTCACACAGGACGCATTTCTGCCTGCTTGAACGCCAACGACTCAGAGACACGTGAAAACATGAAATGACCCAGGGAATCGATAGCACATCCCTCAGAGATGAACTAACACTATTTAACATTCAAAACGGGTGAACCTTACCTTTAATGGACAGGTCTCACTACTCTGTGTTACTGTACGGCACACCGTCTCCATCACCACAGTAGCACAGGAGAGGGGAGGGGGGTAGGAAAGGAGGGAAGGAGAGGGGGGAAGGAAAGGAAGGAAGGAGAGGGGGAAGGAAAGGAAGGAAGGAGAGGGGGAAGGAAAGGGTAGAGAAGAAGGCAATGGGACGAGTAGCGGAGGAAGGGGAGGAGAGAAGGAAGTGGAGAGGAGAGAGAAGAGAAGGAAGAAAGGAAAGACGAGAGAAGAAGGGGTGGGAATGAGAGAGTAGGGGATAGAGGGGGGGCTGATTTGGGATGCGTGGCACGTGGAGTCAAGATAACCATCTTTTCTACAGCCCTCCTCCTCCGGCACCGGCACCGGCACACTGCTTGCTCAATCACCATTTACTGCAGCGAGAGAGAAGAGAGAGAGCGAGAAAAGAGAGAGAAAGGAGAGAGAAAAGAGAGCGAGGAAGAGGCAAGCCAGCGCAAAAGCGAGGGTGACAGAGGGAGAGCGAAGAGCGAAAGAGCAGGGAGAGAGAGGAGGGGTGTTCAGTGATGCATGGAATGAGGAAGTGAGAGAGTAGAAGAGAATAAAGACAGGGAGAGAAAGAGAGAGAGCGAGAGAGAGGGTAATCACTCTAGATACAAAGGAAGGAAGGCATAGCAGAGGAATGGTGTGAGGTGGTGCAAAGCTGACGCAGAGAATCACATAGGCTACAGAGTCTATGGGTGTGCTGTGTACACCTTCCACGAATCACACACTGCAAAGATGACTAACAGCAACATTCAGAGGGTCTCCTCTGCTGTTGCCTGCTCATGGCTTCTATGATTCACATGACAATAGAATCCCTGCCTCTCTGTCTGAGGGAGATACACTGAAATATTTTGTCCTTGTTTCCCGGACAATGGCGCTTATGGCGGCTGGGCCATCTCATAATAAGGCAGCGCTTCAGCGCTCAACATGAGGTCCTCGCCATACCTAATTGAGTTATATAACACTTTATTATAGGTTCCACCAGCTCCTCTCTCTCTCTCTCTCTCTCTTTCCTCATACCCCATACCAACCCCCACCCCCACACTCCTCCAAACAGTCTCTCTCTCTCGCCCTTCTCTCCTCCCTGGCCGGTTTGCAGTATGGAGCAATTACGGAGATGATATCGGCTGTCAGTCAGCGGCTCAGAGATGAAGCCTGGGCTCTTTTACATGCAAATGCAATGCCACATCCAATCAGACCTTTGTATGGCAGAGGGGAGGGCCACAGCTAGCTCACTCATTAAAGAAGATACAGCATCATAACAATGAGGCTAGTTGGCTAGGGCCACAACACAGCACCCATCACCTCAGACTGAGTTCAGGGCGGATAGAGTTTGCAGACGCACACACCACCGTGTTCTCTCTCTCTGTAGTCTCTCTCTCTCTCTCTCTCTCTCTCTCTCTCTCTGTCTGTAGTCTCCTCTCTCCCTCTCCCTCTCCCTCTCTCTCTCTCTCTCTCTCTCTCTCTCTCTCTCTCTCTGTCTGTAGTCTCTCTCTCTCTCTCTGTCTCTAGTCTCCCTCTCTCTCTCTCTCTCTCCCTCTCTCTCCTCTATCTCCTCTCTCTCTCTCTCTGTAGTCTCCTCTCTCTCTCTCTCTCTCTCTCTCTCTCTCTCTGTCTGTAGTCTCCTCTCTCTCTCTCCCCCTCTCTCTCTCCCTCTCTCTCTCTCTCTCTCTCTGTCTGTAGTCTCCTCTCTCTCTCTCTCTCTCTCTCTCTCTCTCTCTCTCTCTCCCTCTCTCTCTCTCTGTCTGTAGTCTCTCTCTCTCTCTCTCTCTCTCCCTCTCTCCCCTCTCTCTCTCTCTCTCTCTCCCCTCTCTCTCTCTCTCTCTCTCTCTCCTCTCTCTCTCTGTCTGTAGTCTCTCTCTCTCTCTCTCTCTCTCTCTCTCTCTCTCTCTGTCTGTAGTCTCCTCTCTCCCCCTCCCCCTCTCTCTCTCCCTCTCTCTCTCTCTCTCTCTCTCTCTGTCTGTAGTCTCCTCTCTCTCTCTCTCTCTCTCTCTCCCCCTCTCTCTCTCTCTCTCTCTCTCTCTCTCTCTCTTTCTCTCTCTCCCTCTCTCTCTGTGTCTGTAGTCACCTCTCTCTCTCTCTCACTCTCTCTCTCCCTCTCTCTCTCTCTCTCTCTCTCTCTCTCTCTCTCTCTCTCTCGCTCTGTCTGTAGTCTCTCTCTCTCTCTCTCTCTCTCTCTCTCTCTCTCTCTCTCTCTCACTCTTTCTCCCCCTCCCTCCTGTTGGGGTAGTAGGGAAGGGTAAGGGGGAGAGATTGGGTGCAGGACTGAATCATCTGAATCCTCCAACAAACAAAGAGAGGGGAGGATGCCAAGTCAGCTCCCTCTCCCTCCCCTCTCCCTATCTGTCTGTATGCACTTTTTTAATGCACACATTTTCTAATAATATTAATGTTCTGTGTGTGTGTGTGTGTATGTGTGTGTGTGTGTGTGTGTGTGTGTGTGTGTGTGTGTGTGTGTGTGTGTGTGTGTGCACTGCACATCCCGGTGACTATGCTCGTGTGCTTGTAGTCAAGAGGTTAAATAATGAGGATGGAACCATGGGAAAGCATCGTGGTTGAACAAATATGTTTTGTCAGTATAGAGATTTAGGGACAGGATGTTCAAAAATCCAGATCATAGACAACCAGGTTGTTGATTGTGAATGAACATTCTCTGAAGGCAGGGTTGAGAGTTGCTCTCAAATGGCACCATATTCCCTACATACTGCACTACATTTGACCAGAGTCCCATTGTCCCTGGTAAACGTAGTGCACTGTGTAGGTAATAGGGTTTAATTTGTAACACAGCCCATGACCAAGCAGAACCCCTGAATAATGCATCAGTTCGCTGCTAGCATGAGAGAGAGAGAGAGAGAGGGGAGAGAGAGACAGAGAGAGAGACAGAGAGAGAGACAGAGAGAGAGAGAGAGAGAGAGAGAGAGAGAGAGAGAGAGAGACAGAGAGACAGAGAGAGAGAGAGAGAGAGAGAGAGACAGAGAGAGAGAGAGAGAGAGAGAGAGAGAGAGAGAGAGAGAGAGAGAGGAGAGAGAGAGACAGAGAGAGAGAGAGAGACAGAGAGACAGAGAGAGAGAGAGAGAGAGAGAGAGAGAGAGACAGAGAGAGAGACAGAGAGACAGAGAGAGAGAGAGAGACAGAGAGACAGAGAGAGAGAGAGAGAGAGAGAGGGAGAGAGAGAGAGAGAGAGAGAGAGAGAGAGAGATGTTGAGCGTGCTCCTAGTTTACTCCAGTCTCTGAAACAAGGGGAGAGCATGCCTACTTGTTTCTTTACTGTGTTTATGTGTGCATCCCAGTAAGGCATCCAATGGAGTGCACTAGACAGGGAAGAAGGTACCATGTGGGATGCGGACTATTCTGAAAGGGAGAGAGTTAGAGAAGAACGCTCTTGTATGTCTTTGACAAATGAGTGTGTCTGTGGTTCAGATGAGTTTTCATGTAGGAGATAATGAGAGACACCAGGAGAGTTCATGCTTGGCTGGGAAAGTTTTCCCTGTGTTTGTCTTTGTTCGTTTCGATTGGCTAGGAGGTGACTACTGTATACTGTGTGTGTGCGTGCGAGCGTGTGTCTGTGCGGGCGCGTGCCATGCATGTTTGTGCGAATCTCACCATGTGTACTCCCAGCTACCCAGACTCCTTTGCATGGTTGTGATGGACAGTGTTTTAAACAACAGGGTCATCTGTGAACACAGCAATGACAAGTGACAGTAAAGTGGCCCTGGGCCAGAGATTGGGCGGGGGGTGGGGAGTTAATATAATGTTCCTAGAACAGTGTCCTGTAGGACTGTGACTTCCTGTTTTTGTTTGGCAACCTACTTAATATTCATATACTGTGTACTGTTCATACATTGCTGTGCAACACAGGAGCTATATGGTGATGGCTGCCAGGAGCACGCCGTCCCCATCCCTACCGCTCTACTAGCACGCCGTCCCCATCCCTACCGTTCTACTAGCACGCCGTCCCCATCCCTACCGTTCTACTCGCACGCCGTCCCCATCCCTACCGTTCTACTAGCACGCCGTCCCCATCCCTACCGTTCTACTAGCACGCCGTCCCCATCCCTACCGTTCTACTAGCACGCCGTCCCCATCCCTACCGTTCTACTAGCACGCCGTCCCCATCCCTACCGTTCTACTAGCACGCCGTCCCCATCCCTACCGTTCTACTAGCGCGCCGTCCCCATCCCTACCGTTCTACTAGCGCGCCGTCCCCATCCCTACCGTTCTACTAGCACGCCGTCCCCATCCCTACCGTTCTACTGGCACGCCGTCCCCATCCCTACCGTTCTACTAGCACGCCGTCCCCATCCCTACCGTTCTACTAGCACGCCGTCCCCATCCCTACCGTTCTACTAGTCCGCATGGAACCTCCCTTGTACTCTTATGGACTGGGGTTCTCTTGTAACCAGAGCT
This sequence comes from Oncorhynchus nerka, assembly GCF_034236695.1. Classification (NCBI taxonomy): domain Eukaryota; kingdom Metazoa; phylum Chordata; class Actinopteri; order Salmoniformes; family Salmonidae; genus Oncorhynchus; species Oncorhynchus nerka. Next base: position 42,327,230 of record NC_088415.1, on the reverse strand, counting down.
TCTGGTGCTGGGGAATGGAGCCATTATTGCTGTCATGTTATTCCCTGGACCGTTAGTGTTGTGCAGTTGTTATTCAAACAATGGTTGCCCCTCGCCCCTCCTCCTCTCTGCTGTGGTAATCTGTGAGGGAATCTGGTGTTGCTGTTTCTCTCGGTCCATTCTCCTCACTGTGTATTTGGGTTAATCCAGCTGTCTGTGGTGAGGGATAGAATTCCATACCTGAGGGCAGAGAGCTGTGAGATGGTAGCATGGGAAGAAAAGGATGCCTATTGTTTTTGGGTGGGCGGCGTGTGTGTATGTGTGTGTGTACGTGTGTGTGCGCGCCCACGTGCATGTTTGTGTGTGAGGCTGTGAGAAGATGCATGGAAATAAAATGACTATTGTTGTACCTGGGTGTGTGTCTACCACGTTGAATAAGGGAGGGAGGGAGGGAGATGTGAAGAGGGGGGGGGGACTGTAGGGATCGGGTGGGAACAGGCTAAAGAACAGAAGACAGCAGAGGAGAGGAGAGGACAGGTGGAAGAAAGGAACAGGGGGAGGAGGTTGTTACAGTGTTTTGCTCAAAGTAGGAATGTCACGTCTCCATTGTCTCTCTCTCTCTCTCTCTCCCTGCCTCCCTCCCTGCCTCCCTCCCTCTCCTATTATAAGCCGGTTGGCTGACAGACCCAGTAGTCCAGTGTTCTGGATTCTAAATGTTGTCTCCTTCCTTCCATGTCTATTCCTCTGTAGAGGATGTAGTACGGAGCTTGTAGGTCTGTCTGTCTGTCTGTCTGTCTGTCTGTCTGTCTGTCTGTCTGTCTGTCTGTCTGTCTGTCTGTCTGTCTGTCTGTCTGTCTGTCTGTCTGTCTGTCTCCTTGTCCGTACTGCTCCATGCTGTGTGTGTTCCACTTTCCAGCATCACTAGTCTAATCTACTGGCTCTGCGGTGGACACCTTCTCACAGCCACAACTCAACCGTCTGCTTGCCCTTCTAGAACCATCTATGTATCTCTGAGTCAGACCTCAGACAGGCAGTACAGACAGGCCCCACAGCCAGTAACATTCACAGAGTAACATTCAGACTGATCTCCGGTGGTACGAGAGTGGGATCGTCTTACATGCAAAGCTGGCCTTCAGCCAAATAGGGATCATTTATTAGGAAAACTGTGAAGAAAGATAGAAACCTGAGGAAGGAGAGAAAGAAGGCCGAGGAAGGATAGAATGAGGGAGGAAGGATAGAGCTGAATCTAATACCTGCGTGTGTTTTTGGCATGGTGAAATGAGTGTGTGTGTGTGTGTGTGTGTGTGTCTGCCAGCTTGTCCCTTCCGATTAGAGGTGGCTGCCATTTTTCTGTCATTATTGACCTCAAAACAGCACAAACACTCTTCGTCACCACACACATCCTCTGTCTAAACACAGACACACACACACACACACACACACACACACACACACACACACACACACACACACACACACACACACACACACACACACACACACACACACACACACACTCATTAACTCATTCACCCACTTACTCGATCACTGTAGGCTACAGTATTTATAACCTTTGATGCGCTGTATGCACTTATAGTATGAACATGAGTACTCAACACCGACACCGGGATGTGTGACTACTGATGCCACCTGAAACAGATTTAGCTCTGAATGGTTTCCTGAATGAGGTGGATGCTACAAGTCGTAACCCAAGCCTTCTGTCCTCATCCAGCACCATCATAACGGATCTGAAACAAGCAGTACACCATTTACTAGTCACATTAATAATACTGCTTCCCTGGCAGAGCCACCTTCATGGATATAACACACAGATGGGGAAAGTCAGTGGTGTTATGCTCCACAAGGCCCAGCAACTGTATCAAAATAATCTCTGGTGTTACCATCAGCCCCGGTGAGAGTCTACCTGAGCCTTTGGAGTGTGTGCGTATGTGTGTGTGCGCGTGCCCACGTCCCCGTCTGACCGTGTGTGTGTGTGTACGTGGCAGCTAAGAGCAGATTTATCTAAGGATTAGCGTGTGCGTCTGCTTCTCTGCCTGGAACACGTGCACATGCAGGCCTGGGGCCAGGCGGGCAGAGTGAGGCGGGTGAGGGAGGATGGGTAGGGTTAGGTAGGGGTGAGGGGTTACTGTGGCTCGCGGAACCTCCACGCTACTTTTTAACATTTGACCTCTTCATCCCTTCATTCATCTTCTCTGTACGTCTCCTCCTCCTTGGACCCTTCTTTAGACGATCCAGACGTCCAGCTCTCCCTCTGTACTTCAACTGTATCTGACAGGGGAACCATTGTCCCCCCTCTCTCTATCTGTACTCCTCCTTATATGTTACATAAGACCCAGTCAACCCTGTCTGTACTCCTCCTTATATGTTACATAAGACCCAGTCAACCCTGTCTGTACTCCTCCTTATATGTTACATAAGACCCAGTCAACCCCCTGTTCAGAAGACCCTCCTCTGTCTTATATGTTACATAAGACCCAGTCAACCTGTCTGTACTCCTCCTTATATGTTACAGAAGACCCAGTCAACCCTGTCTGTACTCCTCCTTATATGTTACAGAAGACCCAGTCAACCTGTCTGTACTCCTCCTTATATGTTACATAAGACCCAGTCAACCCTGTCTGTACTCCTCCTTATATGTTACAGAAGACCCAGTCAACCCTGTCTGTACTCCTCCTTATATGTTACATAAGACCCAGTCAACCCTGTCTGTACTCCTCCTTATATGTTACAGAAGACATAGTCAACCCTGTCTGTACTCCTCCTTATATGTTACAGAAGACCCAGTCAACCCTGTCTGTACTCCTCCTTATATGTTACAGAAGACCCAGTCAACCCTGTCTGTACTCCTCCTTATATGTTACATAAGACCCAGTCAACCCTGTCTGTACTCTTATATGTTACTCCCAGTCAATATGTTACATAAGACCCATCAAGTCAACCCTTATATGTTCATAAGACCCAGTCAACCCTGTCTGTACTCCTCCTTATATGTTACATAAGACCCAGTCAACCCTGTCTGTACTCCTCCTTATATGTTACATAAGACCCAGTCAACCCTGTCTGTACTCCTCCTTATATGTTACAGAAGACCTCCTCCTTATATGTTACAGAAGACCCAGTCAACCCTGTCTGTACTCCTCCTTATATGTTACATAAGACCCAGTCAACCCTGTCTGTACTCCTCCTTATATGTTACAGAAGACCCAGTCAACCCTGTCTGTACTCCTCCTTATATGTTACATAAGACCCAGTCAACCCTGTCTGTACTCCTCCTTATATGTTACATAAGACCCAGTCAACCCTGTCTGTACTCCTCCTTATATGTTACATAAGACCCAGTCAACCCTGTCTGTACTCCTCCTTATATGTTACAGAAGACCCAGTCAACCCTGTCTGTACTCCTCCTTATATGTTACAGGAGACCCAGTCAACCCTGTCTGTACTCCTCCTTATATGTTACAGAGTCAACCCTGTCTGTACTCCTCCTTATATGTTACATAAGACCCAGTCAACCCTGTCTGTACTCCTCCTTATATGTTACAGAAGACCCAGTCAACCCTGTCTGTACTCCTCCTTATATGTTACAGAAGACCCAGTCAACTCTGTCTGTACTCCTCCTTATATGTTACATAAGACCCAGTCAACCCTGTCTGTACTCCTCCTTATATGTTACAGAAGACCCAGTCAACCCTGTCTGTACTCCTCCTTATATGTTACAGAAGACCCAGTCAACCCTGTCTGTACTCCTCCTTATATGTTACATAAGACCCAGTCAACCTGTCTGTACTCCTCCTTATATGTTACAGAAGACCCAGTCAACCCTGTCTGTACTCCTCCTTATATGTTACATAAGACCCAGTCAACCCTGTCTGTACTCCTCCTTATATGTTACATAAGACCCAGTCAACCCTGTCTGTACTCCTCCTTATATGTTACATAAGACCCAGTCAACCCTGTCTGTACTCCTCCTTATATGTTACATAAGACCCAGTCAACCCTGTCTGTACTCCTCCTTATATGTTACATAAGACCCAGTCAACCCTGTCTGTACTCCTCCTTATATGTTACATAAGACCCAGTCAACCCTGTCTGTACTCCTCCTTATATGTTACATAAGACCCAGTCAACCCTGTCTGTACTCCTCCTTATATGTTACAGAAGACCCAGTCAACCCTGTCTGTACTCCTCCTTATATGTTACAGAAGACCCAGTCAACCCTGTCTGTACTCCTTAGATGAGAACAGAAGAACCAGTTCACCTTTGCCCTCCCTCCCTCCCTCCCTCCCTCCCTCCCTCCCTCCCTCCCTCCCTCCCTCCCTCCCTCCCTCCCTCCCTCCCTCCATTCCATTAGTGCTGACTATCTTTCACAGAGGTACAGCTGGTAATTAAGTCTCATAGCCTTGATTCACCTGCTTATCAGATCAAGGTTTAGTACTGTAGGTCCTTTTTGGAGGATTTTAGGCATAGCCCTGCCGAGCTTATTATACCACCATACACACACACACACACACACACACACACACACACACACACACACACACACACACACACACACACACACACACACACACACACACTACCCTCATTTTGCCGCTCTTAAGGTCTCCCGGTTGAAAATAGTCTCTGTGTAGGGTGTGTGTCCATATTGGTGTAACAGTGAGTATGTTATGGTCATTTGGAAGGGTACATCTCCTGCTGAGGGACCAGAGCTGATGTTGGGGTTGGGGCCTTCTTCCATGATCCAGTTACACCCAGGGAGAGATCAAGTATCTCTGGGTGAGAGGGGTGACAGTACAGGGGCATGTGTACTCACTCACTGTCTGTAGTCCTCTGAGCAGAAATGAGCACTCAATGTGCTTTAATCAATTTAATACAACTTAATGAAGTAAGAAAAGCCTTTCCTGATGAACAAATTACAGCAATATACAGTGCCCATATTAGGACAGCGTCAGAATCAAGAGTTTGTGTCGGTGTAGACTTGGGTTCGGATGTCACTTTCACACTGCTCACGTGACGTAGAGTTGAATGCTAATCCACACAGACATATTTATTTCCATAGGGCAGCGAGGAACGTTTTAACGCCGACCCCAGTTCAACCAAATGCTTTGCAAGTCTGTACTAAAAATGATTGAAATTGTTGTGCTAGTAAATTCTTAGGTTACGGACACCATATCATTCCAGGTGAAGTGTTCTCACACACACACACACGCACGCACGCAGGCACGCACACAAATCCAGCATTAAGCCCTTCAGTTGGCCTGTCATGCATCTCTATGGTTTGGTGCACTTGCCCCAGTGTGTGTGTTCATGGTTCGCTGTGTGCGCATTGCGATTAGAGTTGGACTGATACCCAGCTCGGAGGTAGCGGGTGGGCAGCCGGTATGCAGCCTCGAGTGGCTGAGCAATCCAGAGCTCTATCACAGATTCAGATGATCAGCTGTGCAACACACAGCTATGTCTAAGAGGCAGCTGTTGGCGCTCCTTCCTGCATAATCATTCATAGCATGACTGCTGCCCGGCGATTTCAGGCACCACATCAAAGAGAGTCTAATCCCTCTATTTTATACACCTTTCAAAACAGAAGACAGGATGTGTAGATTACAGTTATCATACCCTGATGATTTAAAAAAAAGGAAAAGAAAGTTCTAGAACCTATGTTACGTAATTGAATAAATGTGCGCATGTGTACGAAAAACTATCTCTTGAAGTGCAAGGCTATGTCCCAAATGACACCTATTCCCTATATAGTGCACTACTTTTGACCAGAGCCCTATTGGCACCACATCGGGAAAAGGGGTCCATTTGGGAGGCACTACATGCTTCTGAAGGTGACGGGGGGACATCCTAGTGGTCAGTTGTGGCCACTGCAGGGTTGTGTCCTGTCTATTGGGTTTGAATCTTGGTTGACCCTCGGTGGATTGAGTTCACTCACTAACTCCCATTCATTCTACTGAGCCAACACGAGCAAAGGCGAGTTATAGACTTCCGTGCTGACCTGGCCACGCATTCACCATAGTTGCTGGCAAGGACCATGTGAAAAGAAACGGTACGATTTAGCAAGCTAGCGTGAAAGGGGTATAAAGGATTAGTGTGTACAACAGCGATTCCTCCGAAAAAGCCCATCTTCGTTGCTTTAACACTGAAATAAAAACCGTCCCTGTTCCTTTTAGCATCTGGGTGCTTTGCTGTTAAGTCATTAGTCATAATAACCCTACGAGCAAAAGACGGAAAAAGACGTCAAAGGACTTATTTTTGGTTGAGAGGAAAACATTGAAACGACGTCTTTGTGCTCACTGGGTGGTTGACTTAGCATCAAGGTGCTTTGGTTTTGCGTTGCTGTATAACTTAGTCGTATGGGCCCGAGGCAGCCGTCTAGAGAGAGCATGACTAACACACTGTACTTAGAGTCATCCGTGGATGTAGACAAAGCTGGTGAGGTGAGAGATTCAGGTAAATTATGAGCCACTGGGCAGACTCTTCTTAATGCTAATGAGGTGTGCACGTTGAAGCGTTTAGTTGAGCTTGTAGCCTCTGCGGCTGGTTGTCTGGAAATAACAGTGTAGTCGTCATTACAGGGGACCAAAGATGGCGCCGGAGGGGATGGCTGCAGTTTTATGGCCTCTTAAACCAACAGTGCTATTTTTTAATATTTTTGTTATTGCAATATTTGTGTTGTTGTATTCGCCGCGCGTGACAAATAAAAGTTGACAACGGGGTAGCGCAAAAATGTGGCAATTAAGCCCTTTTTCGTACTTACCCAGAGTCAGAGGAACTCATGGATACTATTTTTATGTCTCTGTGTGCAGTGTGAAGGACGTTCCTGGAGCCATTGCTATTAGTGTTAGCGCAATGTCTGAAAGTCTATAGGGACCGCTAGCATGTTTAATGTCGCACTACCCCTTTAATGGTCAGGGGACTAAAGGTGAGAAGCTCTGTCAGGACAAAATGTAGACTCAGGGAGGAATGTTGCCCTTTCACAAGACTGCAACTTGCACATGACCCAATCTCTTTAAGGTGAGCATTAAGCTGGAGGCTTAGTGTACATATTTGTACTTGAGTGTCTCTGAACTCACTGAATTGTATGTGTGTATGCTAGGGGATGGGCATTGGAAAGAACGTCTGCGTTCGAGCGCTATCGTGGAAATCATTTCGAAATAGGTTAGTACTGGAGCATGTTGGTGCGAAACGGTAGCCTGAGTACCAGTCCCTTTAAATAACATTCCACTTCTTGCCACTCCTTTTATTTGCCAAAGAGACAGTTCTTTAGGGAATGTCTACATTCAATATGCAGCTGGATTTACAGTGCCTTGCAAAAGTATTCACCCCCCATGGCATTTTTCCTATTTTTGCTGCATTACAACCTGTAATTTAAATAGATTTTTATTTGGATTTCATGTAATGGACATACACAAGATAGTCAAAATTGGTGAAGTGAAATAAAAAGAATACATGTTTAAATTTTTTTTTTTAAATGTCAAACGTAAAAGTGGTGTGTGCAAATGTATTCACCCCCTTTACTATGAAGCCCCTAAATGAGATCTGTTGCAACCAATTACCTTCAGAAGTCCCATAATTAGGTCAATAAAGTCCACCTGTGTGCAATCTAAGTGTCACATGATCTGTCACAATATCTCAGTAGATATACACCTGTTTTGAAAGGCCCCAGAGTCTGCAACACCAGTAAGCAAGGGGGACCACCAAGCAAGCGGCACCATCAAGACCAAGGAACTTTCCAAACAGGTCAGGGACAAAGTTGTGGAGAAGTACAGATCAGGGTTGGGTTATAAAAAAATAGCATAAACTTTGAACATCCCACAGAGCACCATTAAATCCATTATTAAAGAATGGAAAGAATATGGCACCACAGCAAACCTGCCAAGAGAGGGCCGTCCACCGAAACTCACGGACCAGGCAAGGGGGACATTAATCAGAGAGGCAACAAAGAGACCAAAGATAACCCGGAAGGAGCTGCAAAGCTCAGAGTTGGGCTTTACGGAAGAGTGTCCAGAAAAAAGCCATTGCTTAAAGAAAAAAGTAAGCAAACACGTTTGGTGTTCACCAAAAGGCATGTGGGAGACTTCCCAAGCATATGGAAGAAGGTACTCTGGTTAGATGAGACTAAAATTGAGCTTTTTGGCCATCAAAGAAGACGCTATGTCTGGCGCAAACTCAACACCTCTCATCACCCGAGAACACCATCCCCACAGTGAAGCATGGTGGTGGCAGCATCATGCTGTGGGGATGTTTTTCCTCTGCAGGGACTGGGACACTGGTCAGAATTGGAGGAATGATGGATGGCGCTAAATACAAGAGATTTGAGACTGGGACGGAGTTTCACCTTCCAGCAGGACAATGACCCTAAGCATACTGCTAAAGCAACACTCGAGTGGTTTAAGGGGAAACATTTAAATGTCTTGGAATGGCCTAATCAAAGCCCAGACCTCAATCCAATTGAGAATCTTTGATATGACTTAAAGACTGCTGTACACCAACGGAACCCATCCAACTTGAAGGAGCTGGAGCAGTTTTGCTTTGAAGAATGGGCAAGAATCCCAGTGGCTAGATGTGTCAAGCTTATAGAGACATACCCCAAGAGACTTGCAGCTGTAATAGCTGCAAAAGGTAGCTCTACAAAGTATTGACTTCTGTGCAGAGGGGGGGGGGGGTGAAGTTGAAAAATATATATATATATTTGTTTTTTGTTGTTGAATTTTACCCCTTTTTCTCCCCAATTTCGTGGTATCCAATTGTTTAGTAGAGTTTCGGGAGAGACGAAGGTTGAAAGTCATGCATCCTCCGATACACAACCCAACCAAGCCGCACTGCTTCTTAACACAGCGTGCATCCAACCCGGAAGCCAGCCGCACCAATGTGTTGGAGGAAACACTGTGCACCTGGCAACCTTTGTTAGCGCGCACTGCGCCCGGCCCGCCACAGGAGTCGCTGGTGCCCGATGAGACAAGGATATCCCTACCGGCCAAGCCCTCCCTAACCCGGACGACGCTAGGTCAATTGTGCGTCGCCCCACGGACCTCCCGGTCGCGGCCGGTTACGACAGAGCCTGGGCGCGAACCCAGTGTCTCTGGTGGCATAGCTGGCGCTGCAGTACAGCGCCCTTATAAAAATATTTTGCATCTTCAAAGTGGTAGGCATGTTGTGTAAATCAAATGATACAAATCCCCCCCAAAGTATATTTTAATAGGAAAAATGCCAAGTGGGCTGAATACTTTCGCAAGCCACTGTACCAGTTGCTGATTGGTAGCTGAAAACAACATTCATATTTTCCATGGCAACGTTATGGAACATGGGCTATCGTGCAAATTTGGCACAGTGTGGACGTTTAAGAGCAACAACAAGCATTACATTACAACCTGCTGCGGTCATTCCCTGGTGAGAAGGCAGTGTCAATGCAAAATCTTGTCATTCAAAGTGGCTAGGCAGGACTCTGTAATGAGAGAGAGAAATAATGACACAGAAAATGCTCATTTCAGTTGTGTTATGTATCCCTCCTCTCTTATTAAGTTGTTCTTATAATTGTCATTCTATATTGCGGCAAATTTGCAAATGTTTTCATTTTGAGTAATTGTATTAGATTATTACAAACGAATACAAACCTTGAATCGAGTACTCAAGTACTCCCGCCCCTGCTTGGTGTGCGCCTGTACCTGTGTGATATTGTATATTTTGCCCCCTGTGATAGTTATGCTGACTGTTGTGTTCAGGTGAAGGGGGTGACTGTGCCCCGTGCCCTCCCTGCATCCCTCCCTGCCCCTCTGCCCTGCCTCTCTGCACCTCTGCCGTCCCTGTCAAGCCTCCAGACGAAAGGAGAATACCAAGTGGCTCTAGGCCAGAGTCGATCTCTGCATCCTAAATGGCATCCTTTTCCCTATTTAGTGCACTACTTTTAACCCAGACCCATAGGGCTCTGGTCAAAAGTAGAGCACTCTATATGGGATAGGGTGTCATTTGCATTTGGGACGCATCCTTTGTACGTACTGGACCAGGCCCTGTCCCTGTGGTTATCAGACACTAAGCCAGCCTCCATTGGCTAAATGAATTGGCAATTTCTGACTGCAGCTTTGGTCACAGCTGTGTACAGAGTCTGGTCTCTGCGGGATAGGCTAGAGGGATGGAGAGAGAGAGAGAGAGAGAGAGAGAGAGCAGCTACATCGTCATATTTGTATTTTATTTGAGATTTATTTATAGGGGACAAAACACATTAATCAACATCAATATTACAATAATGTGTCATCCATGTAAATGTGCCGGGGTTAGCCTAAAATATCATTTGCACCAGTGGTCCCATGGCAACTAAGGACAATTACACAGCCACAATACACATACTCACTAAAACAATACAAAATACCAACACATTACATCCAATAACATATCACTCTTAACGACGACGACAACACTATCGTCAACTGTCGTCTTACATATGAGGAACCACAGACAACTCACGTGTACAGATGTAGATAAGATTTTAGCCATGTTTTCAATTCAACGTTAAATGTACACCAATCAGTGCAGCTTCTCAAGTCCATGGGCGTTCCAGTATATCGTAGCTCTAGCAGAGAAGGCCCGATTGGCCGATTTTACTGTGTCGGAAAGGGACAACGCAATCAACCTCTAGTTTACTGCCCTTGTTATCCTGGAGTTGCTATCCTTGAGCATGGTATGCCGGCATGGGGTGGAGGGGCAAGACCGTGCAGGGTCTTAAAGACAAGGCTTGCATCTACACACTGCTGAAAGCTACCCAGACGCAATAAATGACGTTTGTACATGATGTGACAATGGTGGTAAACGCTTTGGTTCGCCGGAAGTGATTCAATTGGTTTCAGAAGAGTAGCTCCGGCTTCTGACCAGCAGGTTATTGAGAGTCATCACGTGCTCCGAGTGACACTCTAGCTCGGGTAGAAAGTAGGAATGAACTTCAGATACCGTATTTACCTCTAAAACAGACTGCTTGAACCCCAGTCACTCACTGGAATAAGGTACTGTAGCTGATTCAGTCTCGTGGACTTACTGTGCGAGTCGAGAGGACTTGGCCACGTCAGCCGTATGTCCCGTGAAAGCCCTGCCCTGTGTTGTAGGTATACATGATAGAGGAGAGAGGTACTGTAGCTGATTCAGTCTCGTGGACTTACTGTGCGCGTCGAGAGGACTTGGCCACGTCAGCCGTATGTCCCGTGAAAGCCCTGCCCTGTGTTGTAGGTATACATGATAGAGGAGAGAGGTACTGTAGCAGTCAGTAGGATAATCTATAGGGCAGGAATATACTGGAATATACCTAATACATCTAGGACAGAGCATCATCGCAACCACAAAACACACACACACACACACACACACACCATCATCATAACCGCGCACTTAAAAACACCATTAGAAGACTTAGCTTCACTCAGTACTGTGGTTGTCAGCATTTTCACAGATAATATTTCTTCAAGCATACTTAAAGCTATCTGGCTCATCTGAAGGGCAGGTAACCCTTCCTTTCGGTCTATTGGACAACCTCTGCCAACGGCCCCAGTATAATCTGTGCCGGTACGGGCAGTTCAGTGCCAACCACTTCCCCTTCCTCCTCCTTCTCTCTCTCCCTCCCTTCACTGCACTGAATGGCCATAAGCAGTGTTCCTGTTCCTATAGCGTGTGACGGCTGTGTGGAGACAGAGGTACGTTTCAGGACATTGACAATATGTTGGATCATTTCAAGGCTAAAAAAGACATTCTTATCCCTAGGTCCGACAAGTCACGTGACTTCATACCGGCTTTAAGCACATAAGGAAAAGACCAAGGCCGATTCAGTTCCCACTCCTTGACTGTTTATTGATTCCCACATGTGGTGAAGTAACTTAAGTCATTATGAGCTTTTCCTGGGATAAACGAAATAAGCTACTTTCTTCACTTCTATAGCGATGAGTCTCCACAGGGAGTGGTGGAAATCCTCCTTCACGCACACTCGCATGCGTACGTACACAGACACACAACACACACACACATACGTAAAACTTTATTTTTGCAGACCACTTCAAATCAAATTTCTTTGTTACATTTCCCTCGTTAGATATCAACCTGTGTCTCAGCTAAGCCTCATGCTCCAATCTGTGGTCATTTTCCTCCAGCAGACTAAACCGAAACACACACACTCACATACATGTACCATAACCGTAGGCAACAGTATGCGTTCTGCCACAGCAACCCGTGGCTGAGAAGTAGGATTGTGGGAGATTTACCCGGGAGACGGAGGCCCGGGAGCGCAGTTGGGGTAGATAAGACTTATCGGTCACAAACAGACTTACTGGCAGATCATTTTAAATGTTTGAATCTGTTTCTCTTCCCTCGTTGCCCTTCTCCCTATTTTCAATCAGCCCCCTCACCCCTCTCCCCCTCCGCCCTGTCAATAATACACCACCACCAACGACACCACCTCTTCCTCTAAACTTCTCTTCATCTTCCCTCCCAAATCCACCTGCAGAACCACTCTCCTGGTAATGCCAGTCTTTCTTCTTTAGGCTCTCTCTGTCACACTCATATTGCTGTGTGTGTCGGTGTGTGTTTGTGTGTTGCGACCTATGTGTTGCAGCCTGTTTAAGACTGCTAATGTGTGTGTGTGTGTGTGTGTGTGTGTGTGTGTGTGTGTGTGTGTGTGTGTCCCACCCCAGGCCATGTAGTGTAGTGTTACTAGCTAGCTGTAACACTACACTACATTGGCTGCGTGGCAACGTTGTGGCCTGTTTAAGAGGACTGATTAAAGCCTCAGAGCGTGGCATGGATTCCTGAAGAGTTGCTGGATTTAACGACATCCAAATGCTCCAGCCTTCTCATCTCTTCCCCCTACACCCCCCCCCCCCGTCACTCACTCACTCACACACACGCACACACACGCACACAGATCAGGTTCCAAGGGCCACTGACGGGATCAGTGAGTATGTATTTGCCCACCTCATAAGACTTCTTTGGCTGTGTGTGTTTGATGGCTCTGGGTGACTTGGGTGCTGCTCAGTTGTTTACCTTTGAGTAGAATTAAGTTCATTGTATGTGATGAGGTGCTTGTTCTGGCTGTTAAGATATATTGGGCTGTTGTTCTTTGTTCTTCTAAAGGGACATTGTTGAAGATGGGGTTATAATCAAGCAACACGTCTCGTCTCATCACGTCTCACCAAAAGGTTGCATCAACAGGTTGCATCATTCTAGGCCTTCCTATGATTGTGTGTGTGACTAAACAAAATGGAATTCAAATAATTGAACCGACGTTGGTCAATTTGTTCTTAAAAAAAACGACATTTCGATTAATCGCTCAGCATTAGGGGACACACAACTTATAGCCATTCAAAATCCTATTTTCTCTAACCCTAGCCTTAACCCCAAAACCTAACCTTAACCTTAACCATAACCCTAACCCTAAACCTAACTCCTAACCTTAACCCTAAAACTAACATGAACTCCTAACCCTAAACCTAACTCCTAACCTTAACCCTAAAACTAACATGAACTCCTAGCCCTAAACCTAACTCCTAACCTTAACCCTAAAACTAACATGAACTCCTAGCCCTAAACCTAACTCCTAACCTTAACCCTAAAACTAACATGAACTCCTAGCCCTAAACCTAATTCTAATCATAACACTAATTCAACCTTAACCTTAAACCCCCTAGAAATATCATTAGACCTTGTGGGGAATAACAAAATGTTAGTTTGTTTACTATTCTTGTAGGGAATAGTAAACACGTCCACCCACGCACACACACACACCACACACACACACACACACACACACACCACGACAGTGTGATTTACAATGTGTGCTAGCCCCCAAAGGAAGCTTTAATTTAATGGGGTAATTATACACTGGGGGCAGGAAGCAGACACACTGATTTACACACACTGGCTGGGGTCTCTCTTTCCCTCTCTCTTTGCTCTAAGGGCAACTTCCCTGCTCCCTCTGTCCCTCTGGAACACTTTACTTCCTGTTCCCAATGCATTTAGGCAAATATATATATTTGATTTATTTTCCTTTTTTATGATCTTCCCCTAACCGTGGCAACTTTCTTTCTTGTGACAGGTGTGCCTGCATTTGCTGCAGCATAGCCTATGCAAACATAATGTAAAGGCTGAATGCGCGTCTCATTTACCCATCTCCATCTGGCTTTCGGGGGTCACCTTGTTTTTTTTATTGCAAATATGATTTTGTTTACATTGTAGCTGCAGAGTTTTAAAACAGCCTGTCACTTGAATATCGTTGCTTTAAATCAGAGAGTTGCTGGGCAATATTTTTTTGTTTTTCTTATACCGATACACTATTCTGAGACGGGTGCAAGCTCTTTTTTTGTTAAACACAGCATTTACCTTACGGGTAGTTTGAAAGAAGAGCGAACGCGGAAGGCTTCAGCAGTTATTTATTCAGATCCATAACCATTCAATCTCCGTAAAGAGCAGTGAAAGCCTGCATCTAATTAGAATGAGGAAGATAAGGACAACAAAACGTATTTCATTTAACTGTTGAAAGCGGGGAAGAAGTGAAGAAACTATAAGAGAGAGAAAGAGGAGGTAGGCTAATAACATATTTATTATTATTCATAAATATTATGAACGGTGCATATTCGTCAGCCTACTAATTATACAAATAAGTGCCTATTATATTTCAAAATTAAATCAGCCTATACTTGTAACTTTGTAGGCTGCATGTGCTGCACCAGAATTTCATGTTCTCTCTCTGCTTTATCATGGTTTGAACGATGTGCGTAATTCCGGCCCATATCATACAGTATAATTGTCACGTTCTGACCTTAGTTTCTTTGTTTTGTCTTTTGTTTTAGTATGGTCAGGGCGTGAGTTGGGTGGGTTGTCAAATCCAGACATAGGCCTATATTGTCCTTTATAATCCTTTGGAATGACAGTTCCGTTTTTTGGCGGGAAATTATGATTTACCCAGGAGAAAATGGATTTATTCTCTGGATGAATCATATGTAAAATAGCGGGAAAATATTCTAACCCTAACACACACTCATTGGTGCAGGCCATGCATCAGTATGGCAAGCTAGTCATGCTCTGTAGTTGTGCTCACTGAGAGACTCGGTGAAGGGAATGATTATGGAAGCACCAGCAGTTGGCCTACCACCAGCAAGAGACTGGTTGTCTTTTTAACACCAGTACTCATGGAGAGAATTCTGTGTCTGAATGCAAGTGCTTGAGTGATTTGAAGTTTGTCTGTGTGTTCTTATAGCTGTGTTTTCGGGGTGCATGTGTGTTTGTGTGTTAGAGGAAAACCATGCATGTCTAATGGGACTTAATGATGCAGGCCTCAGCAGCTCAGTTCAGCTCAGCTCAGCTCAGCTCAGCCCTGGGGCTCACAGATGCACTGAGCGTTGGGGTGGACAGGGAGTAGAGAGCAGAGGCAAGCAGCAGCTGGGCTTTGGCTGAGATAGCACATTCACAAAGTCTCTCAATGTCCCTTTCAAATGAGCCCCAACTCACTTTCACTTTAACACTCTCTCTCTCCTCTCTCCTCTTTCTCTCTCTCTCCCCGCTCTCTCTCTCTCTCTCTCTCTCTCTCTCTCTCTCTCACTCTCTCCCCTCTCTCCTCTCTCCTCTCTCCTCTCTCTCTCTGTGTCTCTCTCTCTCTCTCTCTCTCTCTCTCTCTCTCTCTCTCCTCTCTCTCTCTCTCTCCCCTCTCGCTCTCTCTCTCTCTCTCGCTCTCTCTCCTCTCTCCTCTCTGTCTCTCTCTCTCTGTCTCTCTCCCCTCTCTCTCTCTCACCATGTTCTTTAACTGGGAGACAGCTGCTGCTGAGAAGCCTGGGCTTAACATCCCATCACATCACATTCCCCTCAACAGACAGAGGCCACTTTGGGCTGCTCTTTCAATGCAGCTGAAATGATTAGAAATACGAACGCAACAAACTTTTTGAGAAGTGCGGGGTGAAAGCCCTCCAGGAAATTAAGAAAGTATTTAGGTGGGTAGGAGGAAGAGAAAAATAGTATCAGGCAGCTACAGAGAGAAGAGAGAGAGAGAGCGAGAGAGAGAGAGAGCGAGAGAGAGAGACAGAAAGAGAATGAAAGAGAGAGATAGCAAGAGTGAAAGAGAGAGAGATAGCGAGATAGAAAGAGAGAGAGATAGCTAGATAGAAAGAGAGAGAGATAGCTAGACAAACACGGAGAGAGATGGAGCAAAAAAAAGGAAGAGACGGCTGGGAGAGCTTTAAGTCTTGGGGGAATTTGAAAGCCACAGAAATCCAGTTGCGGATATTAAGAAGCTTATTTTTTGCAAGCTGACTTTCTGAGGTTTGCTGCTCGGTGCGGAGCCCCCTCAGTGTCATCCTTGACAGAGGTTACAGAAGAGGAAGGGGATAAGGAGGGGAGAGAGAGAGAGAGAGAGAGAGAGAGAGAGAGAGAGAGAGAGAGAGAGAGAGAGAGAGAGAGAGAGGGGCAGAGAGAGAGAGAGAGAGTGGGGGGGCAGAGAGAGAGAGAGAGAGAGAGAGACAGAGAGAGAGAGAGAGAGAGAGAGAGAGAGAGAGAGAGAGAGAGAGAGAGGAGAGAGGGGGGCAGAGAGAGAGAGGAGAGAGGGTGGGCAGAGAGAGAGAGAGAGAGAGAGAGAGAGAGAGGGGGGCAGAGAGAGAGAGAGGAGAGGGGGGGGCAGAGAGAGAGAGAGAGAGGAGAGAGAGGGGTGGGGCAGAGAGAGAGAGAGAGAGAGAGGGGCAGAGAGAGAGAGAGAGAGAGGGGAGAGAGAGAGAGAGAGAGAGAGGAGAGAGGGGGAGGCAGAGGGAGAGAGAGGGAGGAGAGAGGGGCAGAGAGAGAGAGAGAGAGAGAGAGAGAGAGGAGAGAGGGGCAGAGAGAGAGAGAGAGAGAGGAGAGAGGGGGAGGCAGAGAGAGAGGGGGAGGCAGAGAGAGATAGGGACGATGACGTAGACAGAAGACATGTTTCATAACCACTGCCCGACACAGGCAGCCTGTTAAAGAGGACTTGTGTCCTCACAAGCTATGTCGGTTCTGGTTTTATCTCCACCTTTTCCACTAGAAAGGTGTTAGAGGAAAATAATGTCTAAAAATCATTCTACGAAAGTGAGTAAATTATCATTTGTAGCCCACTATTATTGTTGCTGGAGTTGATGCAGGTCCTCACCATGTTTCGCAGAGAGTACAAGAAGAACCTACACTCTTAGAAAAAGGGGTTTCAGAAATGGTACTTTGGCTGTCCCCAAAAGGGTTCTACGCCAAATCAAAAATAGTTCTCCAAGGGTTTCTCCTATGGGGACAGCCGAAGAACCTAAGAGTGCACTGTCTGTACTCGTCAGTGTATGTCAAGTATTTTGACTGTGTCCCTCCCTCGATCTTCTCTCTCTCATTCTGCAGGAGGTATAAACCGTGCGGGGGCGATGCCTGCGTTCCTGCGGACCCCCACTATGATCCAGCCACACCTGGATATGAAGCCCTTCCTGCAGTTCCCCATGGACACAGCTCCACCACAACACAGCATGGGCCTGTTTCACAACTTCAACACCGTGAGTAGTATATACAAAACCGTGAGTACATGCACACACACACACCCTGACACACACACACACACACACACACACACACACACACACACACACACACACACACACACACACACACACACACACACACACACACACACACACACACACACACACCCTGACACACACACACACACACACACACACACACACTGACTCCAGGTCAGGAAACATCTCTGTTAACTACCTTTCAAATGAATTGGATTGAAGAGTAGCTTCAAGGTCGTTTTTTACAATGCTGTATATTTCAGAACACACTTCACAGTGCTCTACTTACACTTCAAAACACACAATGTATCAAACCTGTCTGAGATGGTTGTTTAATGTGTGTTCTCCAATGTGCCCTGTGGATGTCCTCTCATTTCTATAGGGACTCTCTGTGTCCTCAGGCCCATTTGGGTTCAATTACTACTTGAAATCTTTCGGAGACTTTGAGCGCTTGCCTGGAATTCAACATGGGTGGGGCTTGCAGTCTTGTCCTTTGAGCCAGACAAGCTCAATGAAATGCAGCTGATGTATTATAAAGATGTCAAATACTATTTGAACCCAGGTCTGCCCTAGGCTATGAGTTATGGCCGATCATTTTGATTAGGAGGATATTTAGCATATCACCACACTCAGCATATTGTTGAAAAGAGCTGTGCATTGCGTTCTCAAGATGGCCCATTTGGAAATGCATTATTAAAAGCACAGTGTGGTTCTGTTGGTCAGCAGAATAGAATGAACAGAACAGACTAGGATTGTTCTACTGGACTGGACTAGGAACATCATTCAAAGAGCATCTCGTATGAGTGCTAATCTAGGATCATGTTTGGCCTTTTAGATCAGACAGGGGGGGACCTGATCCTGAATCAGCACTCCCACTCTGAGACTGAATATGGTTCCTGGTCCCCCATCTCCATAAAATCGGAATAATGATGATCTGAAAGGCTAAACTGATCCTGAATCAGCACTCCCACTCTGAGACTCTTTGTGAATAGACTATGGGCCCAGGTCTTTATGTTGGGTAATAAGGTCATTCCCACACCGGCTGATTTTTTCTCTATTTGTTTTCCATCTCAATCTGTATCCTTGTCTCTCCAGCTCGGGACATAGCATGGCAACATATCGTACGACGCTTGTTGCCAATTGGAAGTATGGCATGTGACTTGGCCTCAGTGCAGGTCATCCAGACATAGAACAAACAGAGACCTTTAACCTCCATTTTATTTGACTACCCATTGTCTTTAACAGGCCCCTTAGTTTCCACAGAGCCGCACGCTGCAGACACTCACTGTGTTGAAATGAGAACAGGACTGACCGGTCGTAGATTGACCAAGTTACAGACGTCCTCGTGTTCTGTTTCAGATCTCGACAGATCTGACTCTCTCTCCTACTGTAGGTGTTCTGGGTCTTTCCAACAGTATCGCGCTGCTGACCCGAACCATACTGTGCTGTCTTGGATATTTTAGCCTACATCTCAAAGACCTGTTCTGTACCGCTTGGCTCGATGCTGCTCAGGAGTGTGAAAAACCCTTTCTGACTTGCCATTCCAAGTGCTCCGATTTACCACAGCAACGATCTATATTTGGTCCAGTGGGATCTTGTGAATTGTAACAGCCTACAGACGTGTACTGCTGCTGACCAGTAGATGGGGGTGTTGGAGAGGACAACCTGACCTTACTAATGATGTTTTAGGACACCTTCAGAAAGGGATTGCTGCACTGTGTGCACGAGGATTCGCTCAGGCAGGTTATAAACAGGTCTTTTATCTGGAAACGTTGGGAGGGCAGTCTGCGGTCTGGAACGTTGACTACATGTTCTAGAACGGATCGGGACTTACAGTGTGTCTATGGCAGTGCACGTGTTGTCGCTTCTGTCAAGTACATATAGTAGTTGTGCAGGGGACGGCAGTCTTGGGCTGTACATAGATATATAGCCACTACAGACCGACAGTACATGTCGGATCAATGAGAGTGAGACCCATTGCTTTCAAGAGCAGTACTTTTCACTAATGTACTAGTTCTGCCTGCGTGGTTGTCGTCACAGCAGGCGTTTATGGATTTCTGCCTTTTTTGGGGAGAGAGAGAGAGAGAGAGAGAGAGAGAGAGAGAGGAGGTGTAAAACAATTTACAGCTGAGTGATTTATCAGACGCTCTTATCCAGAGCTACTGTACTTACACTAGTGAGGTCGTACATTTTCACACTTTTTTTCTTCTCTCGCACAATCAAAGAGAAGAGATGAATGATGTGTTTGGGATCGTCTCCTGCACTGTCGTTGACCCCCTTCCGAAGAGACACAGCCAGTACTCTGCATTGTAGTCCCTCTTTCAAGTTAACTCATGTAGTTCCAAATAGGTTTTAAATGTTACATTTAAAAGGATGCGAGACAACTAACCCGAGGCTTCTCGCTAACTGTGCAGTAGCTCATAGGTGGTTTACTACCAACGTGCTAGCAGGTACACTGCATGTGTTTTACGGCTCTTTGTACCGGTGACTTAAGCAGGATGTCAATCTAGCTAAAAGCTCATTGGAAAAGTGCTTATTCATAGTCTCTGTTATTAAATCTTCTACCTGACTGCCTTCTCTTGTAGCTCTGTAGCGTCACCGTCTCCCTATAATGTCATTTGTTCTCTACCTGCATGTGTGTCAATCTGGCCCAACATGCCCTGAGACCGTGATCATATATCAGCAGCAGCTGCTACTGGTGGTACGACAGGCTTAAGGGTAGGGCCGAGGCAGACTGAGGTAGGTGCCTCGCGCAGGCGGCAGAGTCAGGGATTTCCAATGAAGCCGCCTAGTCATGCGAGCCATGCGCAGACGTGTCGCTGCGGGCCCCACCCTCTCTCCTTCTCCCTCCTTTCTATCCCTCCCCCCTCCCGCTGTCCCTCCCTGCTTTCTTCCCTCCTTGTCTCCCTTCGAACAACTTTCTCTAATACTGTGGCCTCAGGTCCCCTCTCTCGCTGTGTGTCTAGTCCGTCGGCCGCCTCGTCTCACACGCTAAACATAATCCTGCCCCCCTTTTAGAGACGTTCTGATGAGTATCCCTCCAACGACCCCCTGAAACAGTTCAATAGACTCAGACTATGCTATCCATGTGACGATACTGTGGTGGAGTTGTTCCATTTGGGACTAGGGACGCGTCCCAAACGGCACCCTATCCCCCATATGGTGCAATAACGTAGTGCACCCTGGAGGGAATAGGGTGCCATTTGGGACGAAGCCTAGATTTCTGATGTGTGTAATGAGGTTTTCTCTGAAAGTGGTTCCACATAACATCGCCATGTGTTTTGAACAGTTGGTGGTGAGTAGTGCAGTATGGGGTGAGGGAAGGGGGGGATGAGGGGAGAGGGAATGAAAAGGGAAGGGGTGATGGGGAGGGCAAAAGTTCTACTGGCTGGGGATGACAACCATTGGTAGTTGGCAAGAACAGAGGAGGGGGGAGGGAGGGAGGGAGTGGGGAGGAGGAGGAGGAGGAGGAGGAAGAGAAGAGGGGAGCATGACACACTACACTGACTGCATCTGGACAGATTGTGGGAGTATGCATGTGAGTGTGTGTGTGTGTGTGTGTGAGAGAGAGAGAGAGAGAGGGCGGAGAGAGGGAGAGGGGGAAAGAGGGAGTGGGGAGAGAGAGAGAGAGAGAGAGAGAGAGATGGTGTGTGAGAGAGAGAGTGTGGGAGAGAGAGGGTGTGGGAGAGAAGGAGAGAGAGGGTGTGGGAGTGAAGGAGAGAGAGAGTGTGGGGAGAGAGAGAGAGAGAGAGAGTGGGTGTGTGAGAGAGAGAGAGTGTGGGAGAGAGAGAGTGTGTGGGAGAGAGAGGGTGTGGGAGAGAAGGAGAGAGAGAGTGTGGGAGAGAGAGAGAGTGTGGGAGAGAGAGGGTGTGGGAGAGAGAGAGAGAGAGAGAGAGAGAGAGAGAGAGAGAGTGTGGGAGGAGAAAACGACTACAGCACTGGGAGAGCGAGAAAGGAGCTGGAGAGAGAGAAAGAGGGGAGAAATCTGCGTTGATACGGCAGACACTTGCTAGCTAGGTGACGTATCAGTAGAGAAACAACAGAATCCCAACAGAATCCCTCATGGCCAGAACTACTACAGCTATATAGAGACACGGGAAAGGAGAACAAATAAGGAATTGTGAGAGGAATAGATGGAGTGTACCATTAGCTACGTTCACTGCTGAGGTTCTACCAGTCTAGCATAGTGTAGGAGGTGGCTGAATGAGTAGAGAGACAGAGACACGCACTCCCACTACCTCACTCTTACACACCACGCAGAGACAGGGACACAAACACGCAGAGAGATACACACCGGCGGAAGCATGCAGCTTAAAGATCCAGCTGACTCAGAGCAGGAGACGAGGGTGAGTACAGGACCAGAAACCAGCAGTAGTGTTGAATACAGGGATATATGGGACAGAGGGGAGTGATTTCATGTTGAGGTACTCTTTAAAAACTGGGCAGGACTCGAAAGGAGATACTGTGGCGCACGCACACGTTGGTGTTCAAAGGACGTTTCGTCTGGCTTGGTAGAGTTGTTGCTCCTGTCGCCAGCCAAGTCCCACAGCGTGGAATA
>NC_088415.1:42072650-42302650 GCF_034236695.1 Oncorhynchus nerka | reverse complement strand
GCCATGGGGTGGACAGAAAATGTAGCAGTTTTCAATCAAATTTCCTGCAATTAAAAAAAAAATGCCATTGGGTGGAGAGAATTTCATGCAATTCTAAAAAAAGATTCCATAGGCCGAAGAGAAAATGTAGCCGTTTTAAAGCCAGTTTCCTGTCATTCTGCACTTTTGCACTTCATATGATATCTGAGTGAGAGTGACTAAACAAAATCAATGGGGGCCCCTGGGGGCGAGGGCCCCACGTGGGCACCTACCCTGTGTGCCTGGTCAATACTTCGGCCACGATTACTACAAGGTGTAGATAGCTGGCTAGACTAACTTACCATAAAATATGTTTTTACTGACGTGCTAATTGAGTGACTGTCAGTGACTAACATTACAAGAGAAAAACTGATGCACTACCAAATATCGAAACGGCACCTTGTGTATTCTACTATTCTAATTCGCAACAGTAAGTTGACACCCCGACTGAGTTCCTAGGGGCCGGGGGCCCCTTTTGCCTAGGGCCGGCCCTGTCTGGGACTGTGGTTTAAAAGAGGCTTAGCCTCCCGCAAAGCGTTGTCCTGGTGCTAAAGCTGGACAGTTAAATTTATACTGAGTGGCCTTACCGGCCTAACATCCCCATGATGGACACCCCAGCTGAAACAATTAGGAGGAGGTCACTCACTCAACAACCCCCCTCAGGGAAGAAAAAAAATGTGCCTTTCTTATTGGATTCAGAAAGTACCTCCCTGTTCCCCCACAGCAGCTCTGGAGGGCACATGGTGCTCACCGACTGCTCTACAGCACTATGATCAGCTGGCCTGTTGGACACTGGGCTTTGTAAGTGAGGGTGGTACACAAGCATATATATCATTTCCCTGTCTCATCAGTCTCCTTTTCTCTCTCTCCCTCTCTCTCTCTTTCTCTCTCTTCCTCCACCCATCCCGCTCTCTCTATCCTCCTTTTCTCTCTCTCCCTCTCTCTCTCTTTCTCTCTCTTCCTCCACCCATCCCGCTCTCTCTCTCTCTCTCTCTCTCTCTCTCTCTCTCTCTCTCTCTCTCTCTCTCTCAGATGGACCCAGTTCAGAAGGCGGTGATTAACCATACCTTTGGCGTTCCGCTGGTGAAGACCAAGAGGCCCATCATCTCCTGTAACGTGTGCCAGATACGCTTCAACTCTGAGGTACAGTACACTATAGCACTTCTCACAGCGTACTCACCATACTGTACCAATCTAAGATTTTTTTTTTACGCTAGCGTGCTAATCCAAACCAAACTGTCCCGAATCTGCACGGTTCCAGCAGCTATGATGGATGTGTAACCAGGCCAGTTTAGTACAGCTTGGTTTGGCTCCGGTGGTGTGAAATGCCCTTAACACTCGTAACACATCGTACAGCACAATTTCGGACACCATACGCACACTGTTTAGAAGGCTCTCTCTGTTTACTATTGTTTGTCCCTCTGTTTTTTATATCTCTCTGGACAAAGTGGTGACACCATGGACGTGTTGCATACGTCTGCTTGTGGTTCTGTAGTGTTTGGGACATCTGTTTGCGTTGTGGTTTGGCAGTCAACGCCTCATCGGAATATGGCGTACCTAGCCCGAGTGAGAGTTGGGCGACAAAGACACAGAACAGCTGAACAGCTGTACTTGATCCGGCTTGCGATGGAACCAATAGAATAGTCCCAAAATTCCCTGTCCACCTGGCAATCCAGGCAGGCTAAAAGAAAAGTATTTTAAGGAATTGAAATAGTATTTGAACCCAGGTCTGGTATAATACTGCAGTAACAGCCCTGGAGTGTTGCTAGGCAAGCTGACAGCATGAAAAAAAGATTTTCCTCCACGTTTCAAAGGGATTTTCTCTCCCCAACATCAACATGGGGAATGTTGATGAGGTTCTCCTTGAGCGCATGAAAACTCATTTCACATAAGCATACCGCAAAGTTTTAAGTCTACATCTCAAATGGCCTTACAGTGCACTACTTTTGACTCGGGGGGCATAGGGCTCTGTTCTAAAGTAGTGCACCACGTGCTCGGGGATAGGGCTCTGTTCTAAAGTAGTGCACCACGTGCTCGGGGATAGGGCTCTGTTCTAAAGTAGTGCACCACGTGCTCGGGGATAGGGCTCTGTTCTAAAGTAGTGCACCACGTGCTCGGGCATAGGGCTCTGTTCTAAAGTAGTGCACCACGTGCTCGGGGATAGGGCTCTGTTCTAAAGTAGTGCACCACGTGCTCGGGGATAGGGCTCTGTTCTAAAGTAGTGCACCACGTGCTCGGGGATAGGGCTCTGTTCTAAAGTAGTGCACCACGTGCTCGGGCATAGGGCTCTGTTCTAAAGTAGTGCACCACGTGCTCGGGGATAGGGCTCTGTTCTAAAGTACTGCACCACGTGCTCGGGGATAGGGCTCTGTTCTAAAGTAGTGCACCACGTGCTCGGGGATAGGGCTCTGTTCTAAAGTAGTGCACCACGTGCTCGGGGATAGGGCTCCATTTGGGACGCACTTGGAATCTCTCCAGAAATAAGTGCAGCGGCACTTTTTAGTCTGCCTTCTTTTATCAAATCGGATTCATGTGGTTTAATCCAAACCTCCGCTAACTACATGTTCATCAAACCACATGGCCCAGTTTATCTCGTTTTTAAATGGGCATACAGCCTGACTTGAGAAGCAGAACACAGGGACTAGGTTTATCTCAATGTGCAATGTTGCAATGCAAAATGTGCGTGAATGATTTCACGAATGTGCTGTGTGTGTGTGTGTGTGTGCGATGTGAGGGGGTGAGTAGGTTTAATGTCCCGTGTCGCCAGCATTCTCTGAATGCTTTAGAAGCTCCCAGTTAACAAAGCGTCCCGTATCTTAGCAAATCGCACCATGAACGTGTACATCAGCAAATAATACTTTCGTCTGCAGGCCTATAGTGAAACATTTTAAGGTCGGCTGTTATGGGCAAAATATTATTACGGCATAGACTTCAGTTCAAAGCCAGGGTGGATCTTTTCCCATATCCCAACCCCACACAGGGACTAGGGAGGACTAGGGAGTGCCCCATAACACTTCCATGATAATAGTGTCAACCCAGTAAACCTTTTCTATTTTAACTGAGCAGGCCTACAATCATGGCCTGCTTGTGGTTTCTGTGGCGGTGGAGCTGTACTCGTCTAGGCCGCATTGAGCAGAGGTAAAGCCCTCCCTAGGCCTCTGTAGGACACTTCAGATCTTGCGCGGCTCTGTTGGTAATCGTGCGTCACCGGCAGTGCCAAGGCTGTGGGTTCAATTCCCACGGAGATCCCACGTAGGCTACACTGTGAAAGTGAACGCAGTCATAGCTTAGGCTGCTACGCCCACAGGAAACAGCTGAATAAGGGTGATGTCTGTGTCTGTTATTCCTTTGGAAACTTGACCCTGGCTATCAAACTGTTAGGCGGTGTTGTTCGTATTTGAAGTTATGGTAAGTGATGGATATTTTTATTCAAGCTAATTTACTCGTCTTCGTGATCTCTATACTTTATTACTCCCATATCTGAAATATGAGACCTGATTCCATGGACAAAATGCCATGGTTGCATAAGTATGAAGTGTAGTAAGTGAAGTGCATGTCTCAGACCTGGATTCAAATAGGATTTGAAATCTTTCAACTATTTTGAGCTTTTGCTTGAGCCTGCCTCGGAGTGCCAAGTGGGTGAGATTCTCACGTCTGGGATTGTTCTTTTTTTGTTCCATTATGCCCGGCAAGCTCAATAAAGCACGGCTAAAGTACTTGAAATGATTTCAAATAGCATTTGAACCCAGGTCTGATGTCTTCAACATAAATGCCAGCGACCAGGGACTTGCAGGGTATAAGCTCTCTGTTTATAGCCTAGAATGTGACCTCTCAGCCAATCAGGTCTGACACATAAACATGCTGGTAAATATTTACACATACCGTCCAATAAAGAGCTCAGGACATGAGCGTTGTCGGGCCATCTATGACCCCCGACTCCCAGCAGGACCAGTAGCTGCCTCGCTGTGTTTTGCGCGTGTACGTACGTGCGTTCACACATGCATCCATGCATGTGTTCCTCCCTGCAGTGCTCTGTGGGTGTGTGCGTGTCACGCTTAGGGACTTCTGTTGCAGTCCCTTCTTACTGTCACGGCCAACACACATTTTTATTCCGAGCAGGTGAATGGCCTTACTGCACACTACGCTACGCGATGGAAAATAGGGTAAGGACTGTGCTTCCACCAAAGCTTTTTCCAACGACATAGTACAGTATGGAAGTTAACATTCTAGATGACACTGACAGTTCTCATATCAGTGTTAATCTTTAAGATAAATCCTCTCTTTTAATCAGAGAAACGTCTGCCTGGTACAGCCCAGAGAAACAAGTGGCCTCTGACCCTATCACCATACCATCAGCAGATATAGTACTTCTTCAAACGCTTATCTCATCCCCCCCCCCCCTTCCCATCTGTGCTCAAGTCAGTCAAGCCATTTCATGCTTCATTGCCTCATTCATATTCCTCTCTGACTGTCTGTCATTCTCTCTCGGTCTCTCGTGCTCTAGCTCTTTTCCCATCTTTCTCAATCTCTTTCTCTCTCTCTCTTTTTCCTCGCTATCTCTGTTTCTTTCTCTCTCTTGCTCTCTCTTGCTCTCTCTTGCTCTCTCTTGCTCTCTCTATTATTTACAGTGCGGAAAGCCTGAAATTGGCTGCCACTACTTATCATAAGATGCATTCGTCAAGGGCCAGGGTTATGCCATGGTCTGTGACAGCCCTGTTAACAGGGCTGGGAGGTGGAAAGATGGTGGAAAGGTGGGTGAGAGAGGGTAGAGAGGTGGAGAGTAGAGGTCAATCGATTATGATTTTTCAACGCCGATACCGATACCGATTATTGGAGGACCAAAAAAGCCGATACCGATTAATCGGACAAATTTTTATTTTATTTTATTTGTAATAATGACAATTACAACAATACTGAATGAACACTTATTTTAGCTTAATATAATACATCAATAAATTCAATTTAGCCTCAAATAAATAATGAAACATGTTCAATTTGGTTTAAATAATGCAAAAACACAGTGTTGGAGAAGAAAGTAAAAGTGCAATATGTGCCATGTAAAGAAGCTAACGTTTAAGTTCCTTGCTCAGAACATGAGAACATATGAAAGCTAGTGGTTCCTTTTAACATGAGTCTTCAATATTCCCAGGTAAGAAGTTTTAGATTGTAGTTATTATAGGAATTATAGGACTATTTCCCTCTATACCATTTGTATTTCATTAACCTTTGACTATTGGATGTTCTAATAGGCATTTTAGTATTGCCAGTGTAACAGTATAGCTTCCGTCCCTCTCCTCACTCCTCCCTGGCCTCGAACCAGGAACACAACGACAACATCCACCCTCGAAGCAGCGTTACCCATGCAGGGCAAGGGAAACAACCACGGGCTCAGAGCGAGTGACGTTTGAAACTCTATTAGCGCGCGCTAACTAGCTAGCTATTTCACTTCGGTTACACCAGCCTCATCTCGGGAGTTGAACAGTGCAATGCTTGACGCACAACGAAGAGCTGCTGGCAAAACGCACGAAAGTGCTGTTTGAATGAATGTTTACACGCCTGCTTCTGCCTACCACCGCTCAGTCAGATACTTAGATACTTGTATGCTTGTATGCTCAGTCAGATTATATGCAACTCAGGACACGCTAGATAATATCTAGTAATATCATCAACCATGTGAAGTTAACTAGTGATTATGATTGATTGATTGTTTTTTATAATATAAGTTTAATGCTAGCTAGCAATTTACCCTGGTTTACTGCATTCGTGTAACAGGCAGTCTCCACAACGAGAGAGAGGCAGGTCGTTATTGCGTTGGACTAGTTAACTGTAAGATTGGATCCCCCGAGCTGACAAGGTGAAAATCTGTTGTTCTGCCCCTGAACGAGGCAGTTAATCCACCGTTCCTAGGCCGTCATTGAAAATAAGAATGTGTTCTTAACTGACTTGCCTAGTTAAATAAGGATTAAATAAAGGTGTAAAAAAAATCGGCAAAATCGGTGTCCAAAAATACCGATTTCCGATTGTTATGAAAACTTGAAATCGGCCCCAATTAATCGGCCATTCCGATAAATCGGTCAACCTCTAGTGGAGAGATGGGTGAGAGAGGGTAGAGATGTGGAGAGATGGGTGAGAGAGGGTAGAGATGTGGAGAGAGGGTAGAGAGGTGTAGAGATGGGTGAGAGAGGGTAGAGGTGGAGAGATGGGTGAGAGAGGGTAGAGAGGTGGAGAGATGGGTGAGAGAGGGTAGAGGTGGAGAGATGGGTGAGAGAGGGTAGAGATGTGGAGAGATGGGTGAGAGAGGGTAGAGATGTGGAGAGAGGGTAGAGAGGTGTAGAGATGGGTGAGAGAGGGTAGAGAGGTGTAGAGATGGGTGAGAGAGGGTAGAGGTGGAGAGATGGGTGAGAGAGGGTAGAGATGTGGAGAGAGGGTAGAGAGGTGTAGAGATGGGTGAGAGAGGGTAGAGAGGTGTAGAGATGGGTGAGAGAGGGTAGAGGTGGAGAGATGGGTGAGAGAGGGTAGAGAGGTGGAGAGATGGGTGAGAGAGGGTAGAGGTGGAGAGATGGGTGAGAGAGGGTAGAGGTGGAGAGATGGGTGAGAGAGGGTAGAGAGGTGGAGAGGTGGGTGAGAGAGGGTAGAGATGTGGAGAGATGGGTGAGAGAGGGTAGAGAGGTGGAGAGATGGGTAGAGATGTGGAGAGATGGGTGAGAGAGGGTAGAGATGTGGAGAGATGGGTGAGAGAGGGTAGAGAAGTGGAGAGATGGGTGAGAGAGGGTAGAGAGGTGGAGAGATGGGTGAGAGAGGGTAGAGATGTGGAGAGGGGGATGATGTGGCATCAACCTCTAGTGTCCCCGATCGGTGCGTATGGTGTGTGTGTGTCGCCAGCCCCCAATATCTCTCGCCCTGCCTGTGTGTGGGGTTGACGGCGATGGGGGGGAATAACCTTGCTGTGAGTTGCTTCAGGACAAGAGTGATGTCACAGGCCGGTTTCACGCTGCATTGGTCAACGTCACTTAGTGCTGCAGCATGACCCAGCTGGTCCGGCCCCTCCTCTCTCCTCTCTATGCTCATCTGGAGCTGCTGCATTGCAATGTGTGTCCTTGTGCCACAGCTCCTCTCTCAGTATCCATACTTTGCAGCACATGTACCCTCAATATGCTGATTACAATCACTTCTCTCTATATCACATGTTGCTTCTCTCTGACCTCTCGATAAGCTATGCGGTCCTTTTCAGTCTACGTTTCTCTCGTGTTGCTCTCCTCTTTCTTTCTGTCTCTCGTTCTTGCTCTTTCTTCCTTTCCTCCTGCATTGTTCTTCTTCTTGTCCTCCGTCTCTCTGGCCAGCCATTATCTTCTCCCATAACCTCTGCCAACCCCCTCTCTGTGCTGTCTTCTCTCTGTGCATGATTCCATATGTGTTATTTCATCGTTTTGACATCTTCACTGTTATTCTACAATGTAGAAAATAGTACAAAAATAAAGAAAAACCCTTGAATGAGTAGGTGTTTTCATTTTTTTACCAGTAGTGTACCTAATATTTACAATGGCCAAACCCTCCCCTAACCCGGACGATGCTGGGCCAATTGTGCACTGCCCTATGGGACTCCCGATCATGGCCGGTTGTAATACACCCCGGAATCAAACCAGGGTCTGTAGTGACGCCTTAGACCACTGTGCTACTCGGGAGCCTGATGCCTTAACCACAGACTATTGCCATCCAAACCACAGGAGCTCCAGCCTAGGTCCTCTTTCCCTCTCCCCCTTCTCATCTCCCCACCCCGTCCGGGCCAGCCATCCAGCCAAGGCCGTCTCTCTGCTCGCTCACCTTCCTCTCTCCACCTCTCCTCCAATGTCAAGCCTGTCTATCCTCAGCCATCCCAGCCTACCATCCCTCCTTCTGTCCAACAATGCTTCAGTCAAGGCCCCCTCTCTCTGCTCCTCTCCCCTCTCACCTCCCGTCCTCCTACTATCCTCGCACCTCCTCTCCTTCCCTACCGAACCAGTATAACTGAGCCCCTGCCCTGAGCCCCTAGTTAGCCGGTGGTGTGGTGTGCTGTGCCACTTGATTTCTCTGTCCCTGTCATCGCCTGTCCGTTGCAGCTGTCAGCGGCTCTCCAGACCTGTTTTATAAGCCTTAATAATCATCATCATCATCATCATCATCTTGATACAATAATTATTCGCCCAGCCAATGTATGCACACACACACACACGCACACACGCACACACACACATCAACATTCCAGAGGCTTTGGGCATGCCTTTTTCATCCTGCTAGCTGCCAGATGATCTGTTTGAAGTGTTCACAGTGCACAGCGGAGGGGTGTGTGTGTGTGTGTGTGTGTGTGTGTGTGTAAAGCACAGCACTGCTGCAGCAGCAGGCCATCATGAGGAAGTAGACCATGGGCAACAGCTCCTAGGTGTCTCAAGACCTAGCCAGGCAGAGGTCAATCTGTCCATCCAAACAACCACACTAATACAGACAGACAGAGACCAATTGGCCAATCAACACACTGAGCTGAGACAAACGTATAGCTGTACATACTTCTCCAAATAGTGGCCAGTGGTGAGAAGTGAGGGGTGGATGGAGAGTCTTGCAAAAGGACAGGGAATGTCTCTGTCTGCAATGTCCCCTACTCCAGTCCTGTCCTTTTAATGGATGACTCCCTCTGTTGTTTACCCCTGAACCAAGACATTAACAGGAGCACTCCTTTCAGCAGGAGATGAACCAGAACAGTGCTACTGGAATGGATACGTGGATTGAGTTTCTCTCTGTTGGACTGCAGGACATTCCCCAGACTTCCATCCACCTGCACCTTCCAGCTCCCACCACTGCCACAAAGGGTATAGATACCCACTGCCCAGTGGCACGTATATTTTGAGGGATATGCATTTCAATATAAGCAATCAACTCCGAGTTTGTCTAGGCTTATTGGAGAAGCTGTAGGCAGCCTTGGTATTCTGGTGTTAGGTTTTGCTCTGTCGGAGTGGAAGGATCGACGAATGCCGGCCTCCCCATTGATAATTTACACAGTCAGATGAGGAGGCCCAAGGGTGATGTGTGTGTGGGGTTGGATGGGTGAGGGGGCTTATGGGGCCATAGGCAGACAAGATGCCCCCCCCCTTACTGCAGGCATGTCTCTCATCATGTCTGTCTGGGATAATGACATGAGTGGAGGAGGGGGAAGGGGGGGGACCAGGAAGTTTTCCTTGATCAGGTAAAACTCCTGCCTCCACAGCCTAGATCATTACTCCCTAGAGTATTAGTGATCAGATGACATGTTACACTCTGCTATGTCCTCTATGCATGCCATTTTGCAGCCTGGCTCCTGTCTCCTATCCCCGATGCAGATTGAATAGCATACCAGACACCGAAACTGTGTGTGTGTGTGTGTGTGTGTGTGTGTGTGTGTGTGTGTGTATGTGTGTGTGTGTGTGTCTGTGTGTGTCTGTGTCTGTGTCTGTGTCTGTGTCTGTGTCTGTGTGTGTGTGTGTGTGTGTGTGTGTGTGTGTGTGTGTGTGTGTCTGTGTGTGTGCGTTTATCACTCTTGGATTCACGGATATGTATCAATGTACCCAGGCACACAATGGCAGGTATACTATATCAAACTGCGTCATTGTGAGCACCGCATTCATTGGCTGGTGTGTATGGTGTTTTGGGCCTCTGTTTCCCAGTCAGTTTGTATCCATCCTGTGTTTTATTCACCTGTTGTTTTCGTTAGCCTAAATCCTATTCTCCATCTCTCCATCTCTACACAGAGCCAGGCAGAAGCCCACTACAAAGGCAACCGCCACGCCCGGAGAGTCAAAGGCATCGAGACCTCCAAGAGTCGCCCCCAGGAGGGTGACAAGCCGGCCCCACCTGTCCCCCCCTCCCCGTCCGACCCCAGTGGACCCCTTACAGGCACCTCGGACATCAGCGACCCCTGCAACGCAGGTAAGACCATGGTGGAGAGAGACTTTGAATATCCCCTAGCACTTACATACAGGGAGTACAGTAACAGTATACTGCCAATACCAGCTCTCAGTACAGGGTGTTGGGTGTATACCAACTATACCCTGCACAGTTCCATCATCACCCCACACCAATACAGTGGAAACATTTATGGGTGACCGACATTATAACAGGGTTGATGGCAAGTAAATGCTGTTGAAAATAAACCTAAGACATCGAAAACAAATTGTATTTGTCACATGCGCCGAATACAAGCGGTGTAGACTTTGCCGTTTATGCTTACTTTTAAAACGGAAGAAACAATTGCTAAATAAAAGAAGGGAATAGTGACACGATAAAATAACAGTAACGAGGCTATATACAAAGAGTACTGGCACTGAGTCAACGTGCAGGGGTACGAGCTAGTTGAGGTAATTAAGGTAATATGTACATGTAGGTAGGGGTAAAAATGAGGATAGATAATAAATAGAGTAGCAGCAGCATATATGAAGAGCGTGAAAGAGTGTCTGTGTGTGAGTGCGTGTGTGTGCGTGTGTATTGGAGTGTCAGTGTAGTATGTCGGTGAGTGTGTGGGTAGAGTTCAGTGAGTGTGCATAGAGCCGGTGCAAGAGAGTCAGTGCAACGACAAAAAAAGCGGAGTCATTGCAAATAGTCAGGGTAGCCATTTGATTACCTGTTCAGTAATCTTTTGACTTGGGGGTAGAAGCTTTTCAGAATCCTTTTGGTCCCAGACTTGGCGCTCTGGTACCGCCTGCCATATGGCAACATGCAGATCAGTCTATGACTTGGGTTGTTGGAGTGTTCAACCATTTTTTAGGGACTTTCTCTGCACCGCCTGGTATAGAAATCCTGGATGGCAGGGAACTTGGCCCCAATGATGTACTGGGCTGTACGCACTACCCTCTCTAGCGCCTTGCGGTCGGATGCTAAGCAGTTGCCAAGTGGTGATGCAACCAGTCATATTCTCTCAATGGTGCAGCTGTCAAACTTTTGAGGATCTGATGGCCCATGCCAAATCTTTTCAGCCTCTTGAGGGGGAAATGGCGTTGTCATGCCCTCTTCACGACTGTATTGGTGTGTTTGGGCCATGTTTCCTGTAGTCCAAGATCAGCTCCTTTGTCTTGCTGACATTGAGGGAGAGGTTGTTGTCCTGGCAACACACTGCCAGGTCTCTGACCTCCTCCCTATAGGCTGTCATCCTCATCAGTGATCAGGCCTACCACCTTTGTGTCATCTGCAAACTTAATGATGGTGTTGGAGTCATGCACGACCACACAGTCGTGGGTAAGCAGGGGGTACAGGATGGGACTAAGCACGCACCCCTGAGGGCCCCCCGTGTTGATGGTTAGTATGGCAGATTTGTCATTGCCTACCATCACCACCTGGGTGCGGCCCGTCAGGAAGTCCAGGATCCAGTTGCAGAAAGAGATGTTTAGTCCCAGGGTCCAAAGCTTAGTGGTAAGCTTGGGGGGGCACTATGATGTTGAATGCTGAGCTGTAGTCAATGAACAGTATTCTCACAGAGGTGTTCCTTTTGTCCAGGTGGGAAAGGGAAGTGTGCAATAGAGAATCTGTGGATCTGTCGGGCGGTATGCGAATTGGAGTCTGGTGTGTCTGGGATGGTGGCGTTGATATGACCAGCCTTTCAAAGCATTTCATGGCTACAGATGTGAGTGCTACGGGCTATAGTCATTTAGACAGGTTAGCTTGGTGTTCCTGGGCACAGGGACTATGGTGGTCTGCTTGAAACATGTAGGTATTACAGACTGTGTCAGGGAGAGGTTGAAAATGTCAGTGAAGACACTTGCCAGCTGGTCACTGCATGCACTGAGTATTTGTCCTAGTGATTTGTCTGGCCCTGTGGCCTTAAGAATGTTAACCTGTTTAAAGGTCTTACTCACATTGACCATGGAAAGTGTGATCACACAATCATCTGTAACGGCTGGTGATCTTATGCATGGTTCAGTGTTGCTTGCCTTGATGGGAGCATAGGAGGTATTTAGCTCGTCTGGTTAGCTGGCAGCTCGTGTCTGGGTTTCCCTTTGTAATCCGTAATAGTTTGCAAGCCTTGCTACATCCGACAAGCATCAGAGCCGGTGTAGTAGAATTCAATCTTAGTCCTGTATTGATGCTTTGCCTGTTTGATGGTTTGTCGGAGGGCATAGCGGGATTACTTATAAGCATCTGGATTAGTGTCCCGCTACTTGAAAGTGGCAGCTCTAGTTAAGTGCGGATGTTGCCTATAATCCATGGCACCTGGTTGGGATTTGTTCGAAAGGTTACTGTTTGGGCCACGT
This sequence comes from Oncorhynchus nerka, assembly GCF_034236695.1. Lineage (NCBI taxonomy): Eukaryota > Metazoa > Chordata > Actinopteri > Salmoniformes > Salmonidae > Oncorhynchus > Oncorhynchus nerka. The sequence continues at coordinate 42,290,384 of NC_088415.1, read as the reverse complement.
TGTCGATGCACTTATTAATTGTGACCGACCGGCTCAAATCGGTCTTATGTAGAAAAATTTGAAATAGTGTTTTTTACATTTTTGGATAAGTAGAGACTCAAAATGATATATCATACACTATATCATACACTACAGTTGAGGAACAATGGGAAAGTAATTTTGCTTTGAAAGTTGAGAAAATGGCCTTTGAATGTTTAACAGTTAACCCACTAGGCTGTCATTGTAAATAAGATATTTTTTCTTTAAGAATGAGCCCCTTTTTTCCCAATTTTCACCTAAAATTACATACCCAATTCTAACTGGCCCTGAAGCAAGGATATGCATATTCTTGGTACCATTTGAAAGGAAACACTTTGAAGTTCATGGAAATGTGAAAGGAATGTAGTAGAATAACACAATAAATCTGGTACAAGATAATACAAAGAAAAAAACGCTTTTTTGTATTTTTTTTGTACCATCATCTTTGAAATGCAATAGAAAGGCCATAATGTATTATTCCAGCCCATGAGCAATTTAGATTTTGGCCACTAGATGGCATCAGTGTATGTGAAAAGTTTTAGACTGATCCAAAGAACCATTGCATTTCTGTTCAAAATGTTGAATCGAGACTGCCCAAATGTGCCGAATTTGTTTATTAATAACATTTCATGTTGTAAAATTGTGCACTCAAACAATAGCATGGTATTATTTCACTGTAATATCTACTGTAAATTGGACAGTGAAGTTAGATTAACAAGAATTTAAGCTTTCTGCCAATATCAAATATGTCTATGTCCTTGGAAATGTTCTTGTTACTTACAACCTCATGCTAGTCGCATTTAGCCTATGTTAACTCAAGGTTAAATAAAAATGTAATATAACAGCCGTCAAGCACCAAAGCTAACTTGCCAGCTAAATCCAGACACAAATGAGAGAAAAGCTCACTGAACATTACTCGCCCTAGTAGAGCTGGTTAGGCTGTTATGTTATCCAGAGCGTTGGTGACTGTCACTGTGCTGCCAGTTTGTCCGTTCGTAAATTCAGAGCGTTTCGCTCTCGGAGCGTTCAGAGCCCAACCTGGACGCTCTGGCCGATGAGTAGGGATTGCTTGCATTGCTTGCTGTTTGGGGTTTTAGGCTGGGTTTCTGTACAGCACTTTGAGATATCAGCTGATGTACGAAGGGTTATATAAATACATTTGATTTGATTTGATTTAGGGTTGAGCCGAACGTTCTGACCTCACAACGGCAGTCAAGCACCCAAGCTAACTGGCTAACATTGGCTAGCTTGCTAGCTACTTCAACACATAATGACAGAACACCCCACTTTGACCATTTTACTCGCCCTAGCAGAGCTGGTTAGGCTGTTTTCATGTTATCCAGAGTGTTGGTGACTGTAACTGTGCTGCTGGAAACAATTTATTTACACCTTTTTGCTGACGTTTACTGACACCGGTAATATTCAACGGGTGTTGAATTATTCTGCGCTCTGGCACACTGAGATGAGTCTTTTGTTAAGACATTAGCTAGCTAGCTAGGTAAACAATGAATCATAATCCAAACTCTGCATGAATCTGCAGGTAGCTAACCAACCAGGTTCAATGTTAGCTAGCTAACATTAGGCTATAATTAGTGGCTCTGAGATACCAATTATAAGATCATACACGTAATGTTAGCTAGTGAGCCAACCAGCTAACATTAGCTAGCGAACAGTACACTAACTTCAAATGAAACAACTTTCTGTCAAAATTACAAATGTGTAATATCTGGAAATGTAGCTAGCTAGACTATCTTACATACATCATGGATGGACGAGTCTCCTGTCGGATGCCATGGTTGCCCTTAGTTTAAAGATGTAATCCGGAGACAGGTGTTTTCTCCTGAGCTATCATTCTCAAATTGCACTGATTTCAAAACTCGGTTCACCAGAAAGTGGAGAGCATACATGTAATGTTAGCTAGAAAGCCAGCCAGCCAGCTAACGTTAGCTAGCTAACAGTACACTTTAACTTGACATTAGGTTTATGCAGTTTTACTACTCAATACATTTGATAGAAAACCGCGATAGCCAGGTTTACCTAGACATACTGACTAGCTCAAATAGACAGAAGCGTGCTTTATGGCAGACTAATCCAAGCTCATCTCTCAGCATGCCCAGCCCACTCATTATGTCAGCCAATCATAGCTAGCGGAAAGGTTGCAATATTTTTCTGTGGATAGACCAACTAGGCTCATAATTTAACAATTGTATTTGTATTTGCAGCATACAAGTTTGTTATTAAGGCACATGGAATTTTCGAGAAGGCATTTCTGAAAACATATTTTGATTTAAAAAAAAATGTTTTTTTTTGTAAGCAGGAATCAGGAGGATAGAGTTAGGGTTAGATTTGCCAAATGGAGGGCAAGGGAGATTAAAGGTGAACAAAAGTTTTTTTTCGCATCTAGTTGCACAGGTGACTTGTTAGTAGAAATGAGGTAAGGCTGCATTAAAATCACCTGCCACTAGGAGCATTGTGTTGTTTGCTTATAGCCTTATACAGCTGGTTGAGTGCGGTCTTAGTGCAGTAAATAGACAGCTACGCAAAATAAAGCAAAATATAGATAAAAACTCTCTTGGTAAATAGTGTGGTCTACAGCTTTTCATTAGGTATTCTAACTCGGGCGAGCAGAACCTCAAGACTTCCTTAATATTAGCGATGGTGTGAACAATATCGCATTGCTTGCTTTTTGAGGTTTTAGGCTGGGTTCTGTATAAGCACTTTGTGACATCTGCTGATGTAAAAAGAGCTTAATAAATTCATTTGATTTGATGAAAACATGATGTACAAAAAAAGTTAAGATCAGCTAAAAGAATTACAGCACAATTGGTCCGGAGCCCGTAAAAATGGCTACTATTCCCTCCAGTGCCATTCTACCACATCCATTCTACCACATCCATTCTACCACATCCATTCTACCACATCCATTCTACTACATCCATTCTACCACATCCATTCTACCACATCCATTCTACTACATCCATTCTACCACATCCATTCTACCACATCCATTCTACCACATCCATTCTACTACATCCATTCTACCACATCCATTCTACTACATCCATTCTACCACATCCATTCTACTACATCTATTCTACTACATCCATTCTACTACATCCATTCTACTACATCCATTCTACCACATCCATTCTACCACATCCATTCTACCAGATCCATTCCAGTGGAAAGAGGGGAACTGGCCAGGCAGAGACAGCAAGGGCGGTTCGTTGCTCCAGAGCCTTTCCGTTCACCTTCCCACTCCTGGGCCAGACTACACTCAATCATATGACCCACTGAAGAGATGAGTCTTCAGTAAAGACTTAAAGGTTGAGACCGAGTTTGCGTCTCTGACATGGGTAGGCAGACCGTTCCATAAAAATGGAGCTCTATAGGAGAAAGCCCTGCCTCCAGCTGTTTGCTTAGAAATTCTAGGGACAATTAGGAGGCCTGCGTCTTGTGACCGTAGCGTACGTGTAGGTATGTACGGCAGGACCAAATCAGAGAGATAGGTAGGAGCAAGCCCATGTAATGCTTTGTAGGTTAGCAGTAAAACCTTGAAATCAGCCCTTGCTTTGACAGGAAGCCAGTGTAGAGAGGCTAGCACTGGAGTAATATGATCACATTTTTTGGTTCTAGTCAGGATTCTAGCAGCCGTATTTAGCACTAACTGAAGTTTATTTAGTGCCTTATCCGGGTAGACGGAAAGTAGAGCATTGCAGTAGTCTAACCTAGAAGTGACAAAAGCATGGATTAATTTTTCTGCATCATTTTTGGACAGAAAGCTTCTGATTTTTGCAATGTTACGTAGATGGAAAAAAGCTGTCCTTGAAATGGTCTTGATATGTTCTTCAAAAGAGAGATCAGGGTCCAGAGTAACGCCGAGGTCCTTCACAGTTTTATTTGAGACGACTGTACAACCATCAAGATTAATTGTCAGATTCAACAGAAGATCTCTTTGTTTCTTGGGACTTAGAACAAGCATCTCTGTTTTGTCCGAGTTTAAAATTAGAACGTTTGCAGCCATCCACTTCCTTATGTCTGAAACACATGCTTCTAGCAAGGGCAATTTTGGGGCTTCACCATGTTTCATTGAAATGTACAGCTGTGTGTCATCCGCATAGCAGTGAAAGTTAACATTATGTTTTCGAATAACATCCCCAAGAGGTAAAATATATAGTGAAAACAATAGTGGTCCTAAAACGGAACCTTGAGGAACACCGAAATTTACAGTTGATTTGTCAGAGGACAAACCATTCACAGAGACAAACTGATATCTTTCCGACAGATAAGATCTAAACCAGGCCAGAACTTGTCCGTGTAGACCAATTTGGGTTTCCAATCTCTCCAAAAGAATGTGGTGATCGATGGTATCAAAAGCAGCACTAAGGTCTAGGAGCACGAGGACAGATGCAGAGCCTCGGTCCGATGCCATTAAAATGTCATTTACCACCTTCACAAGTGCCGTCTCAGTGCTATGATGGGGTCTAAAACCAGACTGAAGCATTTCGTATACATTGTTTGTCTTCAGGAAGGCAGTGAGTTGCTGAGCAACAGCCTTTTCTAAAATGTTTGAGAAGAATGGAAGATTCGATATAGGCCGATAGTTTTTTATATTTTCTGGGTCAAGGTTTGGCTTTTTCACTGCCACTTTTAGTGAGTTTGGTACACATCCGGTGGATAGAGAGCCATTTATTATGTTCAACATAGCAGGGCCAAGAACAGGAAGCAGCTCTTTCAGTAGTTTAGTTGGAATAGGGTCCAGTATGCAGCTTGAAGGTTTAGAGGCCATGATTATTTTCATCATTGTGTCAAGAGATATAGTACTAAAACACTTGAGCGTCTCTCTTGATCCTAGGTCCTGGCAGAGTTGTGCAGACTCAGGACAACTGAGCTTTGAAGGAATACGCAGATTTAAAGAGGAGTCCGTAATTTGCTTTCTAATAATCATAATCTTTTCCTCAAAGAAGTTCATGAATTTATCACTGCTAAAGTGAAAGTCATCCTCTCTTGGGGAATGCTGCTTTTTAGTGAGCTTTGCGACAGTATCAAAAAGGAATTTCAGATTGTTCTTATTTTCCTCATTCTACCACATCCATTCTACTACATCCATTCTACCACATCCATTCTACCACATCCATTCTACCACATCCATTCTACCACATCCATTCTACCACATCCATTCTACCACATCCATTCTACCACATCCATTCTACTACATCCATTCTACTACATCCATGTTTTAATACAGTTAGTTTTATCAATCCATAGGGAAATGAAGTGACCACTGTGGGCTGAGGGAGATATGAATAGCTCTCAACTGGCATGGAGGAATAACAATCACATAGGCCTTGAAGTATGTTGTTCTGGTCCTTCATGGCTCCTCTCTCTGTGTGGTCGGGTCTAACTCTGACCTTAATTGATGGCTAGAGTCTGCTCCTCCCACATTCCCACCAGCACAGCATCCGCAAAGCACAACAGACTCTGTTTAGGCCCAGATCTCCTCTGTCACTGCTGTCCAGCTGACCCTGAGATGACAATAACAAAATGACCAACACACAGAGAGAAGCTGGACCAAAAACAGCGAGAGAAGCAGAAACTCACTAAGGACTATTTTTTGTCTCTAACTCCATGCAGAGACTAACTCCTTTTTTCAAATACCTTAGAAATACATAGTTACTTAGTCACGGCTGTCTCCCTAACCCTGAGATGACAAACACACAGATAAATACCGGACCAAAATCTCAGCTGCAAGTAGAGCCCAAGGACTTAGAAAGGGGAGCTCTGGTTATAAATTCTTGCAGAACCTAGCTCCAAGTTCAAATACTTTACAAATGCATCCTTCCTTCCTCCCTTCATTGAAGTAGGCTAACAGCTGATCTTGTGATCGGACATGACAGGACTGGTGAAAGCTGTATGGTGGAAACCCTTGATCCCAAACGTGTCAGTGAATACTTCAGCGAAGGGGAAAAGGAAGGACTCATTTCTATCAGAATTTGAATATGGCCTTTTGAGCAGAGACGCACGAGTAGCACATTGTGGAAAACCTCTCCTGCCAAACCAGCAGGTCGATCTGAGGACAGCAGCAGCGTGTATTGTTGGATCTGAGTTCTTTAAAGGAATGTATTGCACTACTAATGCTGTGTTGCCTTCAAAACAATGAAAGGCTTCTACAATGCTTGTCCTGTTAAGTAGCCTGGTCCCATATCTCTTTGTGCTGACTTGGCAACTCCTATGTCAATTCTTTGGTCATTGTCAATTTCACCGTGGGGTGTTGGCAAGACTGCACACAGATATCTGGGACCGGGCTACCTATTTAAAGCTTGACCTCAGAGAAACAAACCGGTGAATTTGCAGTTCTCATAATGGCACCATAACGTGGCAGCTTTTCTTGGCCTCTTTAATTCGGACCCCCTTCGGTGTGTTTATAGTTATGGGTCGGTGTTTTATTAGGTATTAGAGTGTGATTTGTCACACAGTCAAAATAAACTGTGGGGTCTGGGAGGAGGTAGAGGGTGCTAAGGGAGGGAGGGAGAGAGCGCGTGAGAGAGACGGCTTAGCTGTCGGAAGACAGCTATTGGTATGGAAAGATCACAGCTGACATCAGTTTAATCAGTCTAATCTAATGTAATTCAGTGTTGTTGTCAGATTATTGGAGTGACAGGTTGGTTGTTAGGGATAGAGGGCAAGGTGGAGGGTGTTGCGCTCTTTCTCTCGCTCTCTGTCGCTGGGAAGCCGGTCTCTCACTCTCTTTCTGCCTGTCTTTCTCACTCTCTCTCTCTCTTTCTGCCTCAGTCTCTGCCATACTCTCTGGTCCCTGGAGTGGCTCAGTCGGTAGAGCATGTTGCCTGCAATGCCAGGGTTGTGGGTTTGATTCCCAGGGGGGACCAGCACAGAGGGGGAAAGAAGTATGAAGTGTATGCAGTCACTACTGTAAGTCACACTGGATAAGAGTGTCTGCTAAATGACTCAAATGTAAATGCTCCTCTCTCTCTCTCTCCACCCAGAACTTTCCATTCCCTCACTCTGTCCATCTCCGTCCCTCCCCTGAATCAAACACGTCATAATAAAATAACTGGGGCATATTTTGAATCTGGTGTTGGCATTTGAAAAAGGTTGCGCTGACCATTTTTTCCCCAGGGAAACACAGGGCAGGTGTCATCAAAAAAAGCTGAAACAATAACATAGAAACGGATAAAGGACAGGGACCGACAGACATCATACGGTGTCACAACTCCTAACTGAAGGGCTCTGCCTTTCTTCTCCCTGAGTTTGTTTCATATCGTTCTTGTGGCTTTGTTTCCACTTTACCCCCCAAGAACTAAAGCCATTTCCACGCTACTGAGTCAAACGGAGCCGAGCCAAACTGAGCTGTACTGGACTGGCCTGCGTACACATTCCACCATACTTGAAAGGACAATGTGAAAATGAAATATCTCAGCCAACCTCGTGCAGTTTGGGTCGCCACAATAGTGAAACATGCTTATGAGGGCAGACGGGCCGTCTCTCTGCCTCACAGAGTGATCTGTATCCTGCAGTCCTTCAGTCGCACGGCCCTCGGCCCAGTCATATCAGAACTCCTAATTGAGGGTGAGGGGCTTAACATTCTGATGTGGCTGCCTTTCTTCATCCCAAGGGTGTTTTCATATCTCTCTTCTGACTTTAACCCACCGCTAGAAGCATGAGACATCATATGGTGTCGTGACAGAAGGACCGGACAGGGGTCCAGTCCTCTGAAGGGGTCTAATGGGTGACCACATAGCTCTAAAGGGGACTGAAACCAAACCAAACTGTGCTGATCTGGCCTGGTTATTCACCCACCATAGTTTCTAGAATTGTGGGTCGGCAACAAGGTCTTAAGAGGCCAGTCTGACCGTCTATATAGCCTACAGCCTTGCAGTCACAGAGGTTTCAGTGTCCAACTCCACTCCAGTCTCAATTAATGAGGCTCTGAGATAATTCCAGAGGGAAGCAGTCAAAACAAGCCTACCATGATCTAAATGTGAAAGCAGATACATGTGAAAGAATGCATTTTTCCATCCAAGACTCTTTCTTGTGACCCTGGAAGCCCAGCCATCTCCCTGAATGTCAGTGAGTGCGTGTGTCTCTCTCTCTCCCTAGCTGCGATTGTGTGTGTATCCCAGTGCACTCGGTGTTTGATGCAGTCTCACAACACCAGTTTCACAACATCAGTTCCATGGAGGGGGACATCCAGGGCCTGTGAGGGCCAGCAGCTGTGGTCCCAGCTGGGGTATGTTGCAGTTGGAGGAGCCTTGTCTGGAGGATGAAGAATGGGTGGGTGGGTCTGGCTGGGCGTTCACTGTAGTTCACATAGTGGGGTCCATAGGATAACATACACACATGCTACGCAAAGACACACACACACGCACACACACACATAGGCACGTACAAATACACACACATGCACTCGTGTGAAAACACACACGCAGACACTGTGGGCTGTGGTCAGGGAGGGTGAGAGGGGAGGAAAATAATTCCCATGCTTGAGCAGAGCTTGGCTACTACCATGCAGTTCCGTGTGATGGTCGATGCAGATTGTTTTACTGTGTAAAGTCTGTTTGTTTGGTCTGATTTTCAGACGTCACAGTTCTTATTTTGATTTGTGCTGTCCAATTTTGAGTTTAGAATGGTGTTCAAATCCCCTGCACAGATAAGAGTGCCAGTGGTTTCTGTGGCAATTAAATCAAACACCTTCCTGTAGAAGACCATGTCACTCCCTGGGGGTGCGTATACATTAAATAATGTAACTTCCTGTAGAAGACCATGTCACTCCCTGGGGGTGCGTATACATTAAATAATGTAACTTCCTGTAGAAGACCATGTCACTCCCTGGGGGTGCGTATACATTCAACTTACATTAAACATACATTAAACAGTAACATCCTTGTTATCCAGTTTACATTTAACAAGTATAAATCTACCCTCCTTGACTTTAATTTCTGACATAAACTCAAAATGAACTGAATTTGGGTTCAAGATTGCAACTCCCCTTCTACCCATTTTGCAAGAAGAAAACAAATTGTTCCTATATCCCATTTTCTTGAGTTTCTCGTGTTCAGGTGTGGATAAGTGAGTTTCCTGCCAGAATAGTATGTCAACTTCTCTCCCGTTTCATCTCTGCTATGACCTTACTTCTCTTGATGTCACTCCCCAGTCCGTTTACATTGAGACTGATGACCTTAAATTCCCCATGATGCATCGATATCAATAAAAAAAAAACTGTGCACCATATCTGCCTGCTTATCATGAGCCTAAAAATGAACGAAACATCAAGAACGATAATAAAGTAAACCAAAGTAGGAAAATACTTTGGTATTTGGACTCCCATGTCAGAGGACTGTCTCTTGCCTCCGGGGTTTGAGGGGACGATCCTGTCCGCAGGATGAGCCCCTCGCTCAGATATGAAAACGTAGTTACAAACAAGACCTGGTGGAACCGAAAATAATAAGGGCGCCTATTTTGTCGCTTATACACATCGGTTAATTACAAGTGAAAACTATATCGGCCATGCTTGCATATCATGAATCCTCCCCTCGATATGCCCTTCTGTCGCCCCGTTGTCAATGTGTCATTAATCCTTAGCTAATATATATGTCATTAACGTGACGCTACTTAGTGTGTTCGTAAAGAACACATACTTTTGTCTACTCACCCTCGTTCAGCATTGGGGGGGAAATAGGGGATATATTTGACCTATTGCAATGTCAACCGTAACAACCCAAAGTCTTAACAGCTCGCGGTAACTATTCATTCTGTTAAATCTGATTCAGTCTCTTCCATCTTCCCGTTGGAAATGCCTGAGTCTCTCTCGGATGTGAACGTCCTCTCGCCGAGATGGTTTCCCTCTTTCTCCATGACCCTGCTTGTCGACAACGATCCATGGGAGAGCCTGCTCGAGTCTTACCGTTGGTGATGTCGCCTTTCTCCTGGCGGTATACTCCACTGGGAAGCCCCTTGACTTCAGGTCCTCAGCCACCTCGTCTGCATGCTCCTATGTAACCGGGCCAGAGCTCGGTGTGCTCTCTCGATTCCCAGGTCAGTGTCGTCTTCAAGTATGCCCTTGAATAGACCCTCCACGAATTTGGGCATAGAGTATTTTTCTGCGCCCTCTGCTACGTTTTAAAGTCTACTGTTGTTTCGACGTGAGAAACCTTCGAGTTCTGTCACTTTTGCCTGTGGTGCGTGTTAGCTTTTCAGTGACTGTTCAAGTATTTCATTAACTGCGATGTTCCATTTGTCAGTTTCCCCAATGCGCTGTTCTGCGTCTCCCATTCTTGTAGATATGCTGTGAAGTTCTAATTGGTTTTCTTCCAGTTTCTGGTTAATGTCCTTCTTGAACTCATTTAGTTATTTTCTTACATCTTCTCGAAGTACCACTCGTAAGCCTGTGAGCGCCTCACGCAATTCCTTGCTGCTGCTATCTTATTTGCGCTAGCTTTAGCCATCTCGGGTTCATCGATGATTATATCTTCTGCTGTCTTGTTACGGGCTGTTGTTGCCGCTCCGAGACCTTTTCCTATTTTCCCCTTTTCCATTTTGCCTAAGTTATTATAATGCTCAGAGTAAATACTTGAATTTAGGGGGGGAATAACCAAACGATGTGCAGTACGAAGAACTAGGCAGCCATTTCCCAAGTTAGGTCACCGGAAGCCCAGACGTTACAGTTCCATGTGATGGTCGATGCAGATTGATATACTCTTTGTTTGGTCTGATTTTCAGACGTTACAGTTCCGTGTGATGGTCGATGCAGATTGATTTACTCTGTTTGTTTGGTCTGATTTTCAGACGTTACAGTTCCGTGTGGTGGTCGATGCAGATTGATTTACTCTGTTTGTTTGGTCTGATTTTCAGACGTTACAGTTCCGTGTGATGGTCGATGCAGATTGATTTACTCTGTTTGTTTGGTCTGATTTTCAGACGTTACAGTTCCGTGTGGTGGTCGATGCAGATTGATTTACTCTGTTTGTTTGGTCTGATTTTCAGACGTTACAGTTCCGTGTGATGGTCGATGCAGATTGATTTACTCTGTTTGTTTGGTCTGATTTTCAGACGTTACAGTTCCGTGTGGTGGTCGATGCAGATTGATTAACTGTGTAAAGTGTGTTTTGTTTGGTCTGATTTTCCTCTACTGGGACTTTGAGATATGACTATTGAACTTCAGAATGTGCAATGTGTTCTATTGAAATATATAATATATTGAAGGTTGAATATCTTTTCTGAGAATTTCATGGAAGTGTGCTAATAATAGACATTCCAGTTGAGATATTTGTTTGTGAGATGGATTATATGGGCTTGTTGTTATTGTACTGTACTAAGATCAGTTACTGGCCCTTGGGGGACTGTGAAGGAAAAGCCTGGGGTTGAGTTGTGGTCAGTGGTTCTCCAGAGAGAAGGTCTTTAGCTCTCTGGTGTTTGGAAGAGAGCAGACGGGTTTGGCTGGGCCTTTACTATACAGGGACAAGAAGAGGCCAAGGCTAGCTGTTTTAAAGAGAGAGCAGCCGTGGCCCTCCTCCTCCTCCTCCTTCTCATCCTTTTCCTCCTCCTCCTTCCTCCTTAATCTCCCCCTCCTCAATCTTTCTCCTCCTTCTCCTTCTCCTCCTGCTCCTACTCCTCTTTCTCATCCACCTCCTCAATCTTTCTCCTCCTCCTCCTCCTCCTTCTTCTCCTCCTGCTCCTACTCCTCTTTCTCATCCACCTCCTCCTTCTCCTTCCCCCCCTCAATCGTTCTCCTCCTCCTCCTTCTTCCTCCGTCTCCCCCTCCTCAATCTTTCTCCTCCTCCTCCTCCTTCCTCCATCTCCCCCTCCTCAATCTTTCTCCTCCTCCTCCTCCTTCTTCTCCTCCTGCTCCTACTCCTCTTTCTCATCCACCTCCTCCTCCTCCGTCTCCCCCTCCTCAATCTTTCTCCTCCTCCACCTTCCTCCTTCTCCTCCTGCTCCTACTCCTCTTTCTCATCCACCTCCTCCTTCTCCTTCTCCCCCTCAGTCGTTCTCCTCCTCCTCCTTCTTCCTCCTTCTCCTCCTGCTCCTACTCCTCTTTCTCATCTACCTCCTTCTCCTCCTCCTTCTCCTCCTTCTCCTCCTCCTTCTTCACCTTCCCCTCCTCTGACTCCCCTCCCTCACTCTCTAATGAGAGCCCTAGTAAAGCCACCCGCCAAGCTGCACCCAGTGTGCTTACAGTGTGCTTACTCCACACACCCAAAGTTATTTAAAGAGATGACTTTCATTTGAGGGCTATAGTTACATTACTGCACGCATACTGTAGAGTAGTGTTGAATAACAGGATGTTGATCTGGATCTCATACACTGCTCACATAAACTATACACGGATACCAATCACTGCAATATCCTAATGAGATGTTGGTTGTAAAACGGAAGAGTTGAACTGTAGTCTATAACTTTTACCCCCCACACCGTACAGCATACATGTTTATTTGCTAGTGTAAGTCGACAGCCCTTCCACCCAGGCTGAGTGACGCTTGGGAGCCTGCGTGTGTATCTGAGTCACAGTTAATACGGAGTCCCGGAGGAGAGGAGAAGGCACCATGCTGCATTATAAATGATGCTGAGTGCTCGTTAGAACAGTGTTGGGTTTCTCCATTTATTAATCATTAACGCTAGAATCCTTAGTTGCAACATCCATTTTTGGACTTATAAATTAATGATATACACTAAGTATACCAAGCATTAGGAGCACCTCCCTCCCCATACTCTAGCCCTACCCTCCCTCACTCCCGTTTGCCCTCAGAGTAGCCTCAATATGTCAGGGCATGGACTCTGAGCATGGACTCTGAGCATGGACTCTGAGCATGGACTCTGAGCATGGACTCTGAGCATAGACTCCTGTAACACAGCCAGGGAGGAGATGGCTGGAGGGGAACCACACACAAGGGGTACACCCTCCTTCTGACCCTGTGCACAGGCCCCTTATCTCCTCCTGTGAACATAACACCTGACCACTCGAAGGGGGTACACCTTATCCCAGCACACCCACCTGGTTACTGGCAGTACCACAACTAGCTCATGTGTTCAAACAGTGTACTGTAGCTACCAAACAGATCAAATGTTTAGCTACTTTCTCTGAGTTTGTAACTAACATCTGATGCTTTATTTATTTATATTTAAAAATGTGGTATTGGTATGCTTTCTGTCTAGTGTTTTGGCACGTATGTATTGAATTTATTGTTAGTGGACATTTATTAATTTGTCTTGTCCTTCCAGGACAATGGTGCTAGTTTAGCACATGATTTTTGGATGGATGAGGCAGTAGTCCCCCTTGAGCAACTTTTACTATGTTATTGAAAACACATCTCTTTGATTCTCCCTCCGCATTAAATTGTAATGACCTTTAAATAAAGATAACTTTTATATATAAGAAAAAAAAATGGCAGATATACAAGCTTTTTTCCTTAACATAAGCCATCTCTATCCCTACTTCTGCCTCTTTCTCTATCACTTCTTATCTTGTCCAGCTATCGGCCAATCCTCCCTCTCTTTCTTCCATTCCTGTCTGTATCCCCATATAGAGAGCCAGCTACAGGGTGGACTGATGGTAGACGTCTGGTATCTTCTAACGCAATGGATGCCTATCTGATGACCCCCCTGGTCTCAGCTGTCTAGCCCACACCATCTTCACTCTTTAATCATCATGCTGAATAACAGCATTATTATACTGAGGAGAACTTTAAAGCATCTGGTTGTAGTTTGTAGTCGGTGTGTGTGTGTGTGTGTGTGTGTGTGTGTGTGTGTGTGTGTGTGTGTGTGTGTGTGTGTGTGTGTGTGTGTGTGTGTGTGTGTGTGTGTGTGTGTGTGTGTGTGTGTGTGTGTGTGTGTGTGTGTGTGCGGGTGTGTGCGGGTGGGTGGGTGGGAGGGTGGGTGCGTGTGCGCTCGCTCGTGTGCGCCTGTGTTATTTTCTCTACTGGCCTTTTAAATTGGAGTGATCCGTCTGTAATTGGAGTGATCCATCTGTAATAGAAGTGATCCATCTGTAATTGGGAAAAGCCTGATCAATTGAGGATCCGATTCTTTTTTTCTGGAGGCTGGGAGTCAATGCGATATGTCTGCCTGAGCCGAGTCTGAGGGGGTGAAACATAGGAATCAAATTCAATACCCAAAGGGCAATCAAATTACAATGCATAAACAATAGAGACATTCGTGTTAAAAGCACTAGTGGAATCCGTTGCATTACATACATTTAGGTTGCATAAATCATTGGGAATGTATTCTAAAACATACCGAACGCTGAGACCTAGTTGAACTCGGTTTCAGGGGGGAGAAACCACCCGTAGGAGTGACTGTGGTGAATAACAAGGAAGTATATTGAAATGATGCATTGAAATGAAAGTTCTTAACAGCATAGCTCTCCTCCAGTCCATAGAGGATCATGAAATCCCCTATTACGATCTCTCATCCCCTCCTCCCTCTCTTTAGCTTAACATAAACCACATGCAGGACGCTATGGGATCAACTTCAATACATGGTCGGAGGCCAGCGCTCTTCCATCGGGGGCTGATGTACTGTGATGGTGTGTGTGTGTGTGTGTGCATGTGTGTACGTGTATGTGTGTACGTGTGTGTGTGTGTGCGTGCGTGCGTGCGTGTGTGTGTGTGTGTGTGTGCGTGCAAGAGATCTGACAGAAGGGGGCCACAAGGAGTGTGTTTAAGAGCCTGCTGTGTACATGTGTGTAGGCGCTTGTGTGTGAGCGTGCACGCGCGTGTTTTACGTGTTGTCATTTTCTAGAACAATCTTAGAGGGTAAAGTTCAGCTTTACGCTCACACCCTCTCTCCATCCTCTGCTCTGATGTTGCTAGCGGTTAGAGCGTTGGGCCAGTAATCCAAAGGTCGCTGGTTTTAATACCCGAGCCGACGAGGTCAAAAATCTGTCGAGGTGCCCTTGAGCAAGGCACTTAACTCTCATTTGCTCCAGGGGTGCAGTACTACTATGGCTGACCCTGTAAAACAACACGTTTCACTGAACCTATTTATGTGACAACAAAACATTATTTGTATTCGTATCATTTTTTTGTATGAACCCTCCCAGCCGTAAACACCACTCCCCCATCGCCCCACACACCCCCGACACACCCATCACCCCGGTCTTTGATGCCGCCGCGCTTTATGTTCAAGGTTGACTTCGAAATTGGACGTCTGTCCATGTCCTGATGTCCAATGCCACTCCGACATGTCCAATACCACTCCGACATGTCCAATACCACTCCGACATGTCCAATACCACTCCGACATGTCCAATACCACTCCGACATGTCCAATGCCACTCCGACATGTCCAATACCACTCCGACATGTCCAATACCACTCCGACATGTCCAAATACCACTCCGACATGTCCAATACCACTCCGACATGTCCAATACCACTCCGACATGTCCAATACCACTCCGACATGTCCAATGCCACTCCGACATGTCCAATGCCACTCCGACATGTCCAATACCACTCCGACATGTCCAATACCACTCCGACATGTCCAATACCACTCCGACATGTCCAATACCACTCCGACATGTCCAATACCACTCCGACATGTCCAATGCCACTCCGACATGTCCAATACCACTCCGACATGTCCAATACCACTCCGACATGTCCAATGCCACTCCGACATGTCCAATACCACTCCGACATGTCCAATGCCACTCCGACATGTCCAATACCACTCCGACATGTCCAATACCACTCCGACATGTCCAATACCACTCCGACATGTCCCCACTCCGACATGTCCAATACCACTCCGACATGTCCAATACCACTCCGACATGTCCAATGCCACTCCGACATGTCCAATACCACTCCGACATGTCCAATACCACTCCGACATGTCCAATACCACTCCGACATGTCCAATACCACTCCGACATGTCCAATACCACTCCGACATGTCCAATACCACTCCGACATGTCCAATACCACTCCGACATGTCCAATGCCACTCCGACATTGCTCGTCCTAAAATTGACAGATTTCTTAATTCCATTATTTTACTTTTAGATTTGTGTGTATTGTTGTGAATTGTTAGACACTACTGCACTGTTGGAGCCGGGAACACAGGCACTTTGCCACACCTGCAATAACATCCGCTAAATATGTGTGACCAATGCGATTTGATTTGATTTGGATTTGATTTGAAGACATCGGGAAATCCATTCAAAGATGGCTACCAGGGGCAACAGTGAGCGCCGACCAAGGAGGCTTGGGTGTAATCCCATGACTTTGGATTAGAAGGAGGTGTGTTCGAGCCCAGTGGTGGATTGAGTTTTTTTTCTTAACCCTATCCCACATCGTAACCCTTACCTTAACCATTGGGGATAACGCTAAACTTAGCTCTTCATTTTGAAATTTGAGGTTTGGAGAAATGGAACTATACAGAGCAGCAGGAACAACCCTGGATAAACGTCTAATTCCGCAGTGAGACTGTGGGAGCTTGTTGAGGAGGAGGAGGATGAGTAAATCCTGAAAAGGAAATTGAGCGGTTAAAGTCAATATTTGTGTTCTTCCCAAAAATAGCCCACTCTAGCCCCTTTAAGACCCATAATCCCGCAGGGCTTTCTGTCCCGTCCGAGCCCCCCCCCCCCACCTGCAGCCTGCAGCTACATCCTGTGGTCGGTGGTTGTGTGTGTGTGTCCTGTGGTGACAGTGTTGGTGGTGGTGAAGGAGAGTTTGGTGCCCCAACAGAGGGGGGGAGGAGGGGAGAACTCTGGATTGCACCCCACCCACCCAAAGTTAGGGGGTCTTTATGGAACACCATCAAGTGCCTTGTCGGGTGAATACCAGAGGCATTACAGCATGGGAGTGGCTGACCAATAGCATGTGTGTACTAGCTGTACATGTGTGGGAGAGAGAGAAAGTGTGTGTATGTGTGTGGGATGAATAATGTGTGCCCTAGCATGAGTGTGTGTGTGTGTTTTGTGTTTGCCATGTTTTCCGTGGAACCCCTTTTCAAAACACACTTGTGTCACTTTCCCCCGGCTCCATCTCATTCTCAGCCAACAATAACCGGTGAAAAAACATCCATCCACTGCCAAGGGAGTATCTGTTTCCCATTTCTTTCTCCTCTTCTTTCCTCCGATACATTTTAATAAGATGAGACAAGGGGGGAGTGCCCTACGGGCCCTGGCCAAAAGTAGTGCCCTAGAAAGTGAATAGGGTGCCATTTGGGAAGCAGTCCACATCACTGAGAGGAGAGGAAAACTCGGACACCTCATAAGGTTTCTGTTCTGTACCCAGATTTTCATATATTCAACATACATTGTACAGTGGGGGAAAAAAGTATTTAGTCAACCACCAATTGTGCAAGTTCTCCCACTTAAAAAGATGTGAGAGGCCTGTAATTTTCATCATAGGTACACTTCAACTATGACAGACAAAATGAGAAAAAAAATCCCCAAAATCACATTGTAGGATTTTTTATGAATTTATTTGCAAATTATGGTGGAAAATACGTATTTGGTCACCTACAAACAAGCAAGATTTCTGGCTCTCACAGACCTGTAACTTCTTCTTTAAGAGGCTCCTCTGTCCTCCACTCGTTACCTGTATTAATGGCACCTGTTTGAACTTGTTATCAGTATAAAAGACACCTGTCCACAACCTCAAACAGTCACACTCCAAACTCCGCTATGGCCAAGACCAAAGAGCTGTCAAAGGACACCGGAAACAAAATTGTAGACCTGCACCAGGCTGGGAAGACTGAATCTGCAATAGGTAAGCAGCTTGGTTTGAAGAAATCAACTGTGGGAGCAATTATTAGGAAATGGAAGACATACAAGACCACTGATAATCTCTCTCGATCTGGGGCTCCACGCAAGATCTCACCCCGTGGGATCAAAATGATCACAAGAACGGTGAGCAAACATCCCAGAACCACACGGGGGGACCTAGTGAATGACCTGCAGAGAGCTGGGACCAAAGTAACAAAGCCTACCATCAGTAACACACTACGCCGCCAGGGACTCAAATCCTGCAGTGCCAGACGTGTCCACCTGCTTAAGCCAGTACATGTCCAGGCCCGCCTGAAGTTTGCTAGAGAGCATTTGGATGATCCAGAAGAAGATTGGGAGAATGTCATATGGTCAGATAAAACCAAAATATAACTTTTTGGTAAAAACTCAACTCGTCGTGTTTGGAGGACAAAGAATGCTGAGTTGCATCCAAAGAACACCATACCTACTGTGAAGCATGGGGGTGGAAACATCTTGCTTTGGGGCTGTTTTTCTGCAAAGGGACCAGGACGACTGATCCCTGTAAACGAAAGAATGAATGGGGCCATGTAACGTGAGATTTTGAGTGAAAACCTCCTTCCATCAGCAAGGGCATTGAAGATGAAACGTGGCTAGGTCTTTCAGCATGACAATGATCCCAAACACACCGCCCGGGCAACGAAGGAGTGGCTTCGTAAGAAGCATTTCAAGGTCCTGGAGTGGCCTAGCCAGTCTCCAGATCTCAACCCCATAGAAAATCTTTGGAGGGAGTTGAAAGTCTGCGTTGCCCAGCAACAGCCCCAAAACATCACTGCTCTAGAGGAGATCTGCATGGAGGAATGGGCCAAAATACCAGCAACAGTGTGTGAAAACCTTGTGAAGACTTACAGAAAACGTTTGACCTCTGTCATTGCCAACAAAGGGTATATAACAAAGTATTGGGATAAACTTTTTTTATTGACCAAATACTTATTTTCCACCATAATTTGCAAATAAATTCATAAAAAATCCTACAATATGATTTTGGAGATTTTTTTTCTCATTTTGTCTGTCATAGTTGAAGTGTACCTATGATGAAAATGACAGGCCTCTCTCATCTTTTTAAGTGGGAGAACTTGGTGGTGGCTGTTGGTGGCTGACTAAATACTTTTTTGCCCCACTGAATATGCCATGTGTTTATATACAAGTATATGTACATAGTTGCTTCTGTCCCTGGTTCCCAGCCTGCTTGGTCAAATCCTCCCTTATGGGTTATTGCTGTAGTACAGATTAAAAGGAAGGAACCGTTCACAATTATAAGGTCGTACTGAATCCTAAAATACTTCCCCATGGCAAGCCAGTGTTTTTCTTTTGGAATCCTTTCACTTTAGTGAGATAAAATGGGGTTTGTGTGATCTTTGAACCAGCCAGTGGGTTGTAGTTGAAGTGGCCTCTGGCTCAGGTTGGGATGTGTTTGGTTATATGTTAGAAGAAAAGACTTAACTCTGCTTCACCTCAAGCACACTTGGACAGCATCGTCGAAGTCTATTGTAAACACGTTATAGTTCCAGTGACCTGCTTTACTCATTTTTTTTGTTTTGTTAACACTGCATTTTATTTGACAGTGATTCCCCCTTGTGTTTCCTCTTTATAGACGAACCTCTGTCGTCACAGTTTAATGGGGGATCTCTGCTGGCCCTGCCTGGGCCCCTACACCCCCTGCCTCCCCTCTCCACCTCTCCCACCACCGACTCCCCCTTGCCCCCTCTGTGTGTCCCATGCTGACCTCCCCCACCCCTCCTCCTCTGCTCCCCCAATCCTCTGACTCTCCCCTGGCTTTCGGCACCACCAACCCAGACCAGAGTGGTGGTCAAGTGGCCCCTGTTGCTCCCGGGGCCCCGGCCGGCCCAGAGACAGAGGAGGACAAAGCTAAGAAACTCCTCTACTGCTCACTCTGCAAAGTAGCCGTCAACTCCCTTTCACAACTGGAGGCTCACAACAAAGGTACGTAAAATGTATGTATGGGCAGTGACCATCTTCAGGTTACTAATCTCGGAGAGGACACTTGGCAGTCCTCTGAATAGTCAGTACTTAATGGAGAATTCCTTACCAAAAGACCTGGGCTAACATAATGTTTGTTTTCTGTCAAATACCTTGGGAGCTTGAGATTTAGCCTGTGTGGAGTGCCAGATGAAAAAAATATATATATTTTGACTCAGATCGGATCTCCTCTATCCATCTGCCCGGCCTGCGTCACCCTCATCAACATCGCCATTTTCATTTTATCCAGCACTTAGGGAAAATAAAAACCAAAAGGGGTAAGCGTTTCAAGTTCAAACACAGATGAGGGTGACCAAATAAATCAAAGGTGCTAGACTCTAGCCAAGCATATAACCTCTTCAACCAAAAGCTTCCTTCCCAAAATGGTTTTACTGTCGTGTCTGATCCAACATGCCCCGAGTAGCATATTTCTCCTCTTCTTCCTTCCTGTTTCTACACGTCCTCTATCACCCAGCCAGCGCAGGCCTACACAGTCCAGTGACAGAGCAAATACGCCTTGATAATAATTCTCTGAAAGGTATTGAGTCTCCCACTCAAACATTCATGATGTATCTTGTGATACTGTAAGCGGATGCAGCAGAAAGCTGTTCTCTGTTACCCCAGGCATTCAGCCTGAATAGGACGCCGAGGAAGTCCTGTTAATGCTGCTAGATGAGGCCCTCTTAATGCTCCACCACTGGAGGAGTTTCTTTAAGCCTGTAAAACCACGAAGCTGTTATGAATCCAGACCTGGGTTCAAATAGTATTTGTTTCCTCTCAACTCCCCTCAAACCTTCCACTCAGTCTCAGTGGCTTTGTTTTTATAACCCGGGGAAGCAGTTAACTTGCCCTCACTCCCTCTGTGTTCTGATTCATGTCACACACACACACACACACACACACACACACACACACACACACACACACACACACACACACACACACCACACACACGCGCACACACGCGCACACACACGCACACACACGCACACACACGCACACACACGTCCCTACATATCACCATTACCACGCCACAGCAGTAAGGCAGTGTTGTTAAGGGAATAAGAATAGCCTTGGACCACCAGTCAGCCAGACATGATAATACACATCAATGAACAGCTTAATGTAGATTAAGTGTCCACCAATGGAAAAATGATCACTGATATCATTAGAGTAACCTCTGGAAGGCTTTTTGTAATAGATGTTTGATTGAGCCCCAGGGGCAGGACACAGTGATGAATGAGATAAGATTGCTAGTTGATCGTGTAACAGAGGGCTCCCTCTCATCTCTTCTTACAGTATGCATGTGCACTCAAGCACTAATTAAGTACGTACATGCAAACTCCCACAAAGATCACTTACGCTACACAGACAGATATTAAACCAAAACAGAGATAAACGAAGACATTCAGACGTGTGTGTGTGACAGCGACAGTGCCTGCAGTTCAATCTGGGCAGAGTAGCAGCCCAAATCAACACACAATCTGGAAGCAATATTGTCTCTTTCCCCAAATAACGTTAGAGTCCACAGACAGAGAGACAGACAGACAGACAGTGTGGCTCGCGGTGCAACCACCATCACAGGCAGAGAGACAGACAGTGTGGTTTGCGGTGCGACGAACATCACAGACAGAGAGACAGACAGTGTGGCTCGCGGTGCGACGAACATCACAGACAGAGAGACAGACAGTGTAGCTCGCAGTGCGACGAACATCACAGACAGAGAGACAGGTAGTGTGGCTCGCGGTGCAACCACCGTCACAGGCAGAGAGACAGACAGTGTGGCTCGCGGTGCGACGAACATCACAGACCGAGAGACAGACAGTGTAGCTCGCAGTGCGACGAACATCACAGACAGAGAGACAGGTAGTGTGGCTCGTGGTGCGACGAACATCACAGACAGAGAGACAGACAGTGTGGCTCGTGGTACGACGAACATCACAGACAGAGAGACAGACAGTGTGGCTCGTGGTGCGACGAACATCACAGACAGAGAGACAGACAGTGTGGCTCGCGGTGCGACGAACATCACAGACAGAGAGACAGACAGTGTGGCTCGTGGTGCGACGAACATCACAGACAGAGAGACAGACAGTGTGGCTCGCGGTGCGACGAACATCACAGACAGAGAGACAGACAGTGTAGCTCGCAGTGCGACGAACATCACAGACAGAGAGACAGGTAGTGTGGCTCGCGGTGCAACCACCATCACAGGCAGAGAGACAGACAGTGTGGCTCGCGGTGCGACGAACATCACAGACCGAGAGACAGACAGTGTAGCTCGCAGTGCGACGAACATCACAGACAGAGAGACAGGTAGTGTGGCTCGTGGTGCGACGAACATCACAGACAGAGAGACAGACAGTGTGGCTCGCGGTGCGACGAACATCACAAACAGAGAGACAGACAGTGTGGCTCGTGGTGCGACGAACATCACAGACAGAGAGACAGACAGTGTGGCTCGCGGTGCGACGAACATCACAGACAGAGAGACAGACAGTGTGGCTCGCGGTGCGACGAACATCACAGACAGAGAGACAGACAGTGTGGCTCGCGGTGCGACGAACATCACAGACAGAGAGACAGACAGTGTGGCTCGCGGTGCGACGAACATCACAGACAGAGAGACAGACAGTGTGGCTCGAGGTGCGACGAACATCACAGACAGAGAGACAGACAGTGTGGCTCGCGGTGCGACGAACATCACAGACAGAGAGACAGACAGTGTGGCTCGCGGTGCGACCACCATCACAGACAGAGAGACAGACAGTGTGGCTCGCGGTGCGACGAATATCACAGACAGAGAGACAGACAGTGTGGCTCGCGGTGCAACCACCATGACAGGCAGAGAGACAGACAGTGTGGCTAGCGGTGCGACGAACATCACAGACAGAGATACAGACAGTTCAGCTCTTGGTGCGACGAACATCACAGACAGAGAGACAGACAGTGTGGCTCGCGGTGCGACGAACATCACATACAGAGAGACAGACTGTGTGGCTCGCGGTGCGACGAACATCACATACAGAGAGACAGACAGTGTGGCTAGCGGTGCGACGAACATCACATACAGAGAGACAGACAGTGTGGCTCGCGGTGCGACGAACATCACAGACAGAGAGACAGACAGTGTGGCTCGCGGTGCGACGAACATCACATACAGAGAGACAGACAGTGTGGCTCGCGGTGCGACAAACATCACATACAGAGAGACAGACAGTGTGGCTCGCGGTGCGACGAACATCACATACAGAGAGACAGACAGTGTGGCTCACGGTGCGACGAACATCACAGACAAAGAGACAGACAGTGTGGCTAGCAGTGCGACGAACATCAAATCAAATTTTATTTGTCAGATACACATGGTTAGCAGATGTTAGTGCGAGTGTAGCGAAATGCTTGTGCTTCTATTTCCGACAATGCAGTAATAAACAACGAGTAATCTAACTAACAATTCCAAAACCACTACCTTATACACACAAGTGTAAAGGGGTAAAGAATATGTACATAAAGATATGTGAATGAGTGACGGTACAGAGCGGCATAGGCAAGATGCAGTAGATGGTATCGAGTACTGAGAGTATGAGAGTATGAGATGAGTAATGTAGGGTGTGTAAACAAAGTGGCATAGTTTAAAGTGGCTAGTGATACATGTATTACATAAAGATGCAGTAGAGATATAGAGTACAGTATATACATATACATATGAGATGAGTAATGTAGGGTATGTAAACATTATATTAAGTGGCATAGTTTAAAGTGGCTAGTGACACATGTATTACATAAAGATGCAGTAGATGGTATAGAGTACAGTATATACATATGAGATGAGTAATGTAGGGTATGTAAATATTATATTAAGTAGCATTGTTTAAAGTGGCAAGTGATATATACATGATACAATATACATTACATACAGAGAGGAGCGATCAAGGTTATGGATGGATGTGTATTCAACCGTAATCATACGTTTACACAATGGTTTCCTTTCTGTGTTTTTGTCTATTTTCATGTTACGAAACTTCTCCTGTCTGTTTGCGTAGTACTTTAGTTAATTGTAAACATGAGTCAAGCTCGGCTCGCAGAGCACAAGTGAAAAACACCCTCGAGGGGGTTCGTCCATTGTCGGCCCAGAATAGAACAAAGGCAGTAACAAAAGTGCACATTTTTGTCCACACGTGAAACCAGTCACTCCAGACATTGCTCCCCCCTCCCCCACGACCTCCTCCACTCCCCCCTCCCACCACGACCTCCTCCACTCCCCCCCCCCCCCACGACCTCCTCCACTCCCCCCCCCCCACGACCTCCTCCACTCCCCATGTTCTCCTGCTGTAACCTCTAACTCACTTCTCAAAGCTCAAAGATTGATCGAACAAGTTAAAGCCTGCGCCCCAAATGGCACCCTTTCCCTTATATAGTGCTCCACTTTTGACCAGGGCCCATAGGGAATAGGGTGCCATTTGGGATGCACATAAACCCCTCAGTCAGACAGAGTGCAACCAGACTGCTTGGTGGTTTGGGATTGGGGGAGGAGGGGGAGGACAGCGGGGGGGGGTGGAGGCAGTGGTGGCAGAGGGTAGGACATGACTGGAATTTCTCAGGCAAGAGCAAAACATGCAATTAATTATAGGAACTATTTTGGCACAACGTCGTCAGTGCTGTCTGTCTGTGTATTCCTAACCATTCAAAAAATGTGAACACTCATATTTCTGCTCGTGAGAGGCAGCTCACAGAACATACTTCACCATGCTCTTCCATTCTTTCAAGACCTAAAGCTACGCACGAGTCGACTTCAATTTATAGATGTTGTTCTAGACAGTTGACCCCTGTAAGACATTATTAAACCACCCATATGACCTCTCAGTCAAGCCGAACCCAGAACATTGAATCAGCTACCCTAAGAGAACAGAGAGATCTAAAGATGTGTTTCTGTTCGGTGCCAACGTCAACGCTCTGAAAATGCAGAGATCCTGAAAAACACCATCTTATGTTACGTCCAAAAGTAACACTTCTGTAGACGACCAGCGTTACCTGTTCACTGTGTCCCTCTAGTGGCGAATATATTACACTACACCTCCCAGTCCCACTCCACTAACTGAACGTGTGCTGAGTTCGAGACGATGATCCGCTCCAGAGAGTCCATTAGGCCAGCTCTCTCGTTGTCATATTCTCCTTCACCATATGCTGTTCTGTGGTATGAGGGAAATGATTCCAGGTTTACAATGGGTGATGAGCTCTAGCAATTGAGATGGGTTTAGCATGAGCCACATAAGAGTTCAGCATAGCGTACATGTTAGTGTTCTTGGGGGTGATGTCATCCTGAACTGAAGACTTATTTTTGTGTCTTGACCAATCCCTTTGTGGGATTGTTAGACACCATTTTCTTTAAGTCAATTAAAGAAAGTGTGTGTGTGTGCGTGTGTGTGCGTGTGTGTGTGTGTGTGTGTGTAGGCACCAAACACAAAACTATCCTGGAGGCTCGCAGTGGGCTGGGTCCCATTAAGGCGTACCCTCGATTGGGCCCCAAACTCCCAGGGGAGCTGGGAGGGGGGCCGCTGGACCCCAACACTCAGGAACGCACCTTCCACTGTGAGATTTGCAACGTGCGGGTCAACTCCGAACTGCAGCTCAAGCAGGTGAGAGTGATGGAAAGAAAGGGGGGGGGGGGGGGGGGCATCATACTGTATCTTTTCTTTCCTCTTAATCTCCTAACTAGAGACTACTGGTTTTGTTTACCTATCATTTGTACCTTATATATTGCAGTTAGGCTCCTTAGTCTAGAGCTCAGCTAGTTCAAATTCGCTAAACCCTTCCTTGTAAGCTCCACCATTACCCTGATTATACCTATTCAGATCTGCAAACGTTGAAGGGTTAGGGAGTTAGGGAGTAGATTGGGACCGGCTGTTAGAGAATTCAAGAGGTCAGAGTTCAACTCTACCTGTCTGTCTGTCTGGCTGCTGTCTAACACTGCACCCTGTCTTTCTCTCGCTCTCTCCTAATCTCTCCCCCTCTCTCTTTCTCTCTCGCTCTCTCTCCTAATCTCTCCCCCTCTCTCTTTCTCTCTCGCTCTCTCTCCTAATCTCTCCCCCTCTCTCTTTCTCTCTCGCTCTCTCTCCTAATCTCTCCCCTTCTCTTTCTCTCTCGCTCTCTCTCCTAATCTCTCCCCCTCTCTCTTTCTCTCTCGCTCTCTCTCCTAATCTCTCCCCCTCTCTCTTTCTCTCTCGCTCTCTCTCCTAATCTCTCCCCCTCTCTCTTTCTCTCTTTCTCTCTCTCGCTCTCTCGCCCTGCAGCACATATCTAGTCGAAGGCACCGGGACGGAGTGGCAGGGAAACCCAACCCACTCCTCAGCCGACACAAGAAGCACAGGGGGGCTGACCTCACGGTAACTTTTCACCTCTACGACCACTATCGTGCCAGGGCTAGATCACATTATCGTGCCAGGGCTAGATCAGATTAACGTGCCAGGGCTAGATCAGATTAACGTGCCAGGGCTAGATCAGATTATCGTGCCAGGGCTAGATCAGATTATCGTGCCAGGGCTAGATCAGATTATCGTGCCAGGGCTAGATCAGATTATCGTGCCAGGGCTAGATCAGATTAACGTGCCAGGGCTAGATCAGATTAACGTGCCAGGGCTAGATCACAATATCGTGCCAGGGCTAGATCAGATTAACATGCCAGGGCTAGATCAGATTAACGTGCCAGGGCTAGATCAGATTATCGTGCCAGGGCTAGATCAGATTATCGTGCCAGGGCTAGATCAGATTAACGTTGCGTTTGACTGGATCAGCCTGATTAAGGCTGGGTAGTAATTTGGGACGTGAGGGGGATGGTAGATCAGTGATTCTGTGAAGTTCAAAGGGCATTGTTGTCTATCTCAAACACGCAGTTAATTAACGAGAGGAGGTTTGGCTGTCTCCTGAGTAGTCAGTACTTAATGGTAAAGTAGATTCAGAGGAGGCTGCTGGGAGGAGCTGCAGGAGGACGGGCTCACTGTAATGGCTGGAATGGACTCAATTGAATGGTACCAAACAAATAAAGACAACGCGTTTGTCTCCGTTCCGTTCATTCCATTCCAGCCATTACAATGAGCCCGTCCTCCTACAGCTCCTCCCAGCAGCCTCCTCTGAGTAGATTCCTTACCAAAGCGCTGAAGATCCATTTTGTAGCTGGCTGGAAACATAGTTTGAGTAGAATCCTCTGTGTTGTGAGATCAAAGAGGTTCAAACTGAAATGCAATTTCTATATTTGTTCCCCTGAATCCCTTGTGTTCACCTTCTGCCACTTAAACGTTGTATCCGTCTCTCCCTCCCTCTCTTTCTCCCTCGCTCTCTGCCTCTCTCTCCCCTCAGTCCTCTCTGACCTTCTCTAAGGATCTCTCCAAATGTTTGGGCGCTGGGCTCTTGCCCAGTCCCCTGGCGGTTGCCGCAGCGATGGCCGCCGCCGCTTCCTCAAACCACCAATTGGCTCAGCTTCGCGCCGCAGCGTCTTCCGTCCACCACCCCTCGCATCACCACCACCACCACCTATTACAGGGCCCGCCTCTCAGCCACGCCATGCTAAGACCCGCCCCCGGACCCATGCGTACCTCCCACGGGCCAATCCTCTTCTCTCCTTACTGACTCCACCCCCCTCCACCTCGGCCAGTCAGGAGCAGCCACTCCAAAAGCACACTGTGAAGAAAATAATCAAAATAAACGACAAACAGCAATTGATAGGTTAAACAAATCATCGGTGAACAAATCAAACGTAAAAAACATCTAGAGGAGTAGAAAAGAAAGGGAAGAGGGCACCCTGACCTGAAACTCTCCCTCCATCTCATAGACTTGTGCCTGCGAGTGATCGACTGATGGAGAGAGAGGAGAGAGAGAGAGAGAGAGAGAGAGAGAGAGAGAGAGAGAGAGAGAGAGAGAGAGAGCGATAGGAGGAGCGATACACAGTATGCATTGGATAGACTCCCCTGTTCGTCTCTCACCTCCCCACCTCCCTCTCCCCCACACACTGTGAGATCCATCACTGCATACAGCGATAGAACAAACTGAAGAGACTGATTGCGCACACACACACACACACACACACACACACACACACACACACACACACACACACACACACACACACACACACACACACACACACACACACACACACACGCACACACCCCCCTCCACTGCAGCTAACTATTCCAGTGCAGTATGCGCTGGGCCACACTATAAGTATGTATGGTTTCCTCATCATTCTTTAACGTGCACTTAGTCTACTATTCTCCTCCACCTCTTCCTATGCACCTCCAAACCAAGAGAATATTATTACTATAGTATGCCAGTACAGTAGGCTAGCTGCTTTTCAGTGGTCTTCTTCTTCGCTATTATGAACGTGTGTAGCCATGTATAAGTATAGCAATATTCCACAATACTGTACATTTCTCCTCCCGCTCTCGGGGGCACAAACGAAACAGGCAACCTTGTTCCCCATTTGTGGGTGACCCCTAGGCTCTCTTCCTATTGGTGGACCTATAGGTCCTTGTTATGGTATTACTGTGGGTGACAACAGGATTGGGATGGTCACGTCTTGATGTGGGACGTGTGGGGGCGGGGCAGAGGAGAGAAGAGAACAGGACTGTAAAGGTGATTGTGAAAAAAGGTGCTATCTAGAACCTAAAAGGGTTCTTTGGCTGTACCCGTAGGAGAACCCTTTGAAGAACCCTTTTTTGGTTCCACGTAGAACACTTTCCACAGAGGGTTCTACATGGAACCCAAAAGAGTTCCTCTAGAACCAAAAAGGGTTCTCCTAATGGGGACAGAGTGTAGGGTGATTATGGGGGAGAGAAAGGAGAGAGGGGTAAGAGAGGAGAAAGGGAGCAGGACTCTGGGTTACTTTGTGGCAGGGCTAGGTGAGAGGACGACCAGCGTGGGTCACTGTATATCTAGACCCAGGGGCACTGTGGAGGAGGCGGAGACACGCTGGCGTTTGAAAATAGATTGTAACAACAAAGATGGCTGCAGGGGGGGGAAGTGTGTCAACCACCATAACGATCACAGCTAAACCTCTCCACAGGATAGGAGAGCGCGAGAACAGAGAGAGGAGCTAGAGCAGAGGAGGCGTGCATTGGTTCATACTGCCCCTTTAACACAGTAACCTGGAACCTTGTCATATACTCTAACTGGTATTCTGCATCTACTACTCAGTGAGACCGCAATGTGAGTCTTAGTCCTCAAAGTACAACCACACGAGAGTCTGTTCTCGTGTGCGTTTGTGTGTGTCCCCGAGAGCGTGTGGAGAGAATGATTTGTGTATCTGTGATAAAGCACAGGGTTCCGGAATCCATCCACCTATGCAACCCCCCCCCCCCCCCATATGAACTCCATACAGTGTTGGTGGTGTGACCAGTGTACAGTATCTCTACGTAGAGTATCTCCCTGTATGTCTCCCTGTCCTTCTCTCTGTTTGGGGCCTGTAGTTCTGGGGTCCGGAAGGGTCAGGGTCTTCTCTTATGCATCACTGGATCGACCCCCCTCTCTCATCCTCTTCCATCCGGAGGGTTGGTTTAAGGCTACATAAGGGCAACAACGGGACCGCGAACTTCCAAACGATCTCTACCAGATCCCCCGAGAGAGACAAAGAGCGAGAGCGGCACAGCGAGATGGAGCGAGAGCGAGAGGAGAGCGAGAGAGCGAGAGAGAGAGAGAGAGAAGACACTGAACTTAAGTGACAACCACCCTGGAGCACTAGCACAGCAAGGTCACACGTAGTGTATTTAGGACAGGCCTGGGAGACCCTGCCCAGCCCTCTTTATTTTGGACTTCCACGCCTTCCTGTCTTTAAACGGAAAGCCATGCAATGCTATGTGTATTATTTCACCGTGACTGATCAGTGTTTTGTTCTGTTGTGTTTTGGGTTGGTTGGTTCATCTCCATAGTTACCTACACAATTATAGTGACGTGCTAATAATAATAAACACAACAATTCTATTTAGGAGGGAATGGTTGGAGACGGGTGGAAGTGAGACGGGTGGAATTTTTAGGAGTTGGTAAGATACCGGATGCAGAGACTGTGCTGTCCACCTACAGTAGGCTACCTGAACTGAGAATTAGAAGAAGAGAAGCTTGCCCTGCTGAACACTGCTGTAGCACTGGGCCGTGTTCACGGCGGCCTCAAAACGGAGGAAAACTAGCCGAAACGGAGCTGAACAGGGCGGTACTACCTGAACTCGTCCAATAAGAAACGCCAGGCGTTCGTTTTCTGTTGCAAAAAGTGCCCTAATGAACACCACCCCAAACGGAGATGTACACTGCCCTTCCAGTGAGAAGCAATGTGTTCTAATGTCTTACCTTTTGATCGGAGAGTTAACTTGTTGTTGTTAAGTGTAAACAGTGTGTTGTACACTACAGGGTAATGTACAGTGAACTCTGGGTCCTAGATGTGCTTAAATACATGTTTGTCCTGGTCAGGTCACATGGTCGAGTCACATAGTAAAACTCAACCATAGTAAAAAAGACATGTAAAACTCCTGGTCCTATGAATGGGAAACGTGCCTGATAATAGGCCTTTTATGTTCGTCCACAGAGGAGGTGGCCTGCAGAGGGTACAGTAGAGAAGCCCAATACTAAATGGACCCCTAGACCCTATGCACTTGCAGCGATCTCAGCGGATTGGACACAACAATGCCGTCTAGTCAATCAGTCGGCCAGATTGCGCTACTACCATATTGCGTATCGAATCATCTTAAGATTTCTTCAAGTGCGTAGGTTGAAGGGTCTAGAGGTCGATTTGGGACAGGGCCGGAAGAAGGACAATAAAGAAGTGGTTTAGGGAAGGGCCATTAATATTAGAGGAGTCTAATCCAACGGTAATTATGGCTGTGGTCCAATTCTCTGACCTACAATCCTGTGTGCAATCCTACACCCACCCTCGTGGATTTAAAATTGACTGGTGTAAGGAACATGGCGTAAATCATGCTTGCAAAAATCCAATGCTTTTAAATAAGGGGGAGTGAAGAAGTGTACACTTACGGGTGAAAGAGAGATAATTGGAAAGCAGCCAATCTCTGCTTGGGGAACGGTACGTACATGCCAGGTAGCTGGCATTAAAGTTGATCTGACAAGATGTTTTCATTTAGTTTGGACTTTTTTGTGTTTTTGTTGCGTTGTGTTTCATTTTCGTGTGTGAGAAATAAGGTTGAGTATTGAGTAATAAATCCTGATATGACAGAATACATGATTATATCAATGCCATTATGTAAGAACTGACTCAGTCAGTTTATCCACCAATGTGCTCTTTTGGTTAACTTAATCATGATCTTAATCATGATCTTAAACTTGATCTTGACTTGGTGGAGATTATTTCATTTGAGGTGAAGTTAAAAAGTGTACTTGGAGTAGTGCTCTTGTTCATGTTGGTGTGTAATCATTATGTCTGCGTCCCAAATGGTACACTAAGCCCATAGCGCTCTGGTCAAAAGTAATGCACTATATAGGGAATAGGGTGCCATTTCAGATGCACCCTGTGTAATATTGTGTGTGTTGAGACCTGCTCTCCCCACTCTCCACCAATCAGAGACCAGAGAAGCCATGGCTGGAACAGAAGTGGCCTATCACGATATACAGGAGACAAACCTTAACCCAGGCAGGGTGGCCGACCACAATAGAGGAGACAAACCTTAACCCGCCCACGCAGGCACAGACGTTAAGCGATTGTTTCTTGATATAAGGTTGACGAAGCATCAAACATTATTAACAACCATGACCCAACCGATCAGTTCAAAGGGTTTGATTCTGTCACTGTTAGATCCATGAAGTTGAAATTCACATCTATGTTCATATCGTAGTCACCTCAAATGGTACGTACATCCTCATGTAATTATTCAATACTGTTGAACATATTTTCTGAACAGGTGTCCTGGTAGCTGTGTGTAGGCTCTTAGCCTTATTCCATCCTTATTAGTCACCAGAGGCAGAGAATGCTGCCCAAATGGCACCCTATTCACTATGTACTGCCCTGGTCAAAAGTAGTGCACTTTATAGGGAATAGGGTGCCATTTGGAAAACATCCAGAGAAAGATAAAGATGGAGACACTTTGGTGAAACCGTGTCTTGCCAATAAAGTACTTTTTTTGAATTTCATTGTCAGAGGGGACAAGTAAGAGTTTGTATGTCGAATTGTAGCAATACCCAACCCATACTGGCTACTCTTGTTTATTGCAATAATAATAATAAAAAATGAACCAATAAAAATACATATGTGAGTAAAATATTCTAAATGTAATTTTAAACAAAAAAATATACTTTACGAAAATGCTATTGGTGTCTGTCGAGAGAAACGAATGGTGAAAAAAAGAAGAAAATCAATGTCAATAAATCAATAAACTGAAGAAGGAAACCTCCGCAGCTTCCTTGTGTGAGTCAAAGCCGTCCCCGTGTTCAAAAGACACAAGGCTCCACCTTAACTTGAACTGTTTCAATAGCAAATACTCCGCGGGAGATTACATACCTTTGGGCCAGGGTCAAACCTATTGCAATATATAGGACCGGACATAGACACAGTATATCAGGCACGATATACAATGAATGTCACCACACGTAATTGAATGAATGAATGTCACCAGCACTGTCATTATATCCTTAATGCATGTCGGCTCCGCTATTTCATCATCGATAGAGCCGTATGTTTAGATATAAATAAATATATGTCTCTGATCATCACATCAGATATCAAATGATGACATTCTAGAAGCCACAATTCCTATGGATTCTGGAATGGCGAAACATTCTATCAAATCAAATCAAATTTATTTATATAGCCCTTCGTACATCAGCTGATATCTCAAAGTGCTGTACAGAAACCCAGCAGCACGGTCAGGTGGACTGGGGACAGCAAGGAGTCATCATGTCAGGTAGTCCTGGGGCATGGTCCTAGGGCTCAGGTCCTCCGAGAGAGAGAAAGAAAGAGAGAATTAGAGAGAGCATATGTGGGGTGGCCAGTCCTCTTCTGGCTGTGCCGGGTGGAGATTATAACAGAACATGGCCAAGATGTTCAAATGTTCATAAATGACCAGCATGGTCAAATAATAATGAGGCAGAACAGTTGAAACTGGAGCAGCAGCACGGCCAGGTGGACTGGGGACAGCAAGGAGTCATGTCAGGTAGTCCTGGGGCATGGTCCTAGGGCTCAGGTCCTCAGAGAGAGAGAAAGAAAGAGAGGAGGAGAGAATTAGAGAACGCACACTTAGGTTCACACAGGACACCGGATAGGACAGGAGAAGTACTCCAGATATAACAAACTGACCCAAGCCCCCCGACACATAAACTACTGCAGCATAAATACTGGAGGCTGAGACAGGAGGGGTCAGGAGACACTGTGGCCCCATCCGAGGACACCCCCGGACAGGGCCAAACAGGAAGGATATAACCCCACCCACTTTGCCAAAGCACAGCCCCCACACCACTAGAGGGATATCTTCAACCACCAACTTACCATCCTGAGACAAGGCTGAGTATCTATCTAGTCTAGAGCAGTACTTTCTGTCGCTGAATGTCCCAGCATTCTCAGAATGGATGGCTTCATTTTCATTAGATATTTTTATTTAACTAGGCAGGTCAGTTAAGAACAAATTCTTATTTACAATGGCGACCTACCAAAAGGCAAAAGGCCTCCTGCGGGGGGCTGGGATTTAAAAAAAAAAATATATATATATATATATATATATATATATATATATATGTGTGTATATGTATATTATATATATATATAAATATAGGACAAAACACACATCATGACAAGAGAGACAACACTACATAAAGAAAGAATTAAGACAACAGCATAGCATGGCAGCAACACATGACAAGCATGGTAGCAACACAACATGGTAGCAACGCAACATGGTAGCAGCACAAAACATGGTACAAACATTATTGGGCACAGACAACAGCACGAAGGGCAAGAAGGTAGAGATAACAATACATCACGTAAAGCAGTCACAACTGTCAGTAAGTGTCCATGATTGAGCCTTTGAATGAAGAGATTGAGGTAAAACTATCGAGTTTGAGTGTTTGTTGCAGCTCGTTCCAGTGCCTAGCTGCAGTGAACTGAAAAGACCCAGGGATGTGTGTGCGTTAGGTTAGGGACCTTTAACAGAATGTGACTGGCAGAACGGGTGTTGTGTGTGGAGGATGAGAGCTGCAGTAGATATCTCAGATAGGGGGGAGTGAGGCCTAAGAGGGTTTTATAAATAAACATCAACCAGTGGGTCTTGCAGAGATTACCAGTTTACAGAGGAGTATAGAGTGCAGTGATGTGTCCTATAAGGAGCATTGGTGGTAAATCTGATGGCTGAATGGTAAAGAACATCTAGCCGCTCGAGCGCATCCTTACCTGCTGATCTATAAATGATGTCTCCGTAATCTAGCATGGGTAGGATGGTCATCTGAATCAGGGTTAGTTTGGCAGCTGTGATGAAAAAGGAGTGATTACGATAGAGGAAACCAAGTCTAGATTAAACTTTAACCTGCAGCTTTGATATGGGCTGAGAGAAGGACAGTGTACCGTCTAGCCGTACTCCCAAGTACTTGTATGAGGTGACTCCCTCAAACTCTAAACCCTCAGAGGTAGTAATCACACCTGTAGGGAGAGGGGAATTCTTCTTATCAAACCACATGACCTTTGTTTTGGAGGTGTTTTGGAGGTGTTCAGAACAAGGATAAGGATAGAGAAAGCAGCATTTAACACAAAATCCGGGGAGGGGCCAGCTGAGTATAAGACTGTATCATCCGCATATAAATGGATGAGAGAGCTTCTTACTGCCTGAGCTATGTTGTTGACATGCCAGAGGATTAGTAGTTCTTACGTTGGGCCTCAAGCCTGCTTATATAGACGGATACTGTAGCTTGGCTGCTGATCACAAGCAGGACGAACAGCTGGTGCCCTAGACTCAGTTGGCTGATGTAGAGCCACCATCCCACCACTAGATAGAGCCAGTGTTATGTACCATTCAATCGTCATAGTGACAGCAACATTACTGGGTCTTCTGTAGTTCACTTGGTAGAGCATGGCACTTGTAACGCCAGTATAGTGGGTTTGACCCCGGGACCACCCATACGTAAAAATGTATGCATGCATTATGTAAATCTGATTGACCTTTTAGATCACAATGACTATATGGACAGGAAGGACCTGATCCGAGATCAGCACTCCTACTCTGAGACGATGTACAGACCCAGATGAAGACATGTCTTGATGGTCAATAATGTGACCATTATGTTGACAGAAAGCAGATGGTCACTAGCCACTCTGTCTTTATAACCAGGGTATTGGAAGACACAGTAAAACTAAACGACCGGTACTAATACAGTAGGTACAGTACAGGCCTAAAACATTAACACATCTCTATTGTAAATCTCTACAGTTGATCTATTTCCATCATACTAACAACAACATCCACTCACACACACACACGCTCTC
Source organism: Oncorhynchus nerka (assembly GCF_034236695.1). Classification (NCBI taxonomy): domain Eukaryota; kingdom Metazoa; phylum Chordata; class Actinopteri; order Salmoniformes; family Salmonidae; genus Oncorhynchus; species Oncorhynchus nerka. Next base: position 42,255,156 of record NC_088415.1, on the reverse strand, counting down.
TCTCTCTCTTTCTCTCTCTCTCTCTCAAACACACACACAGCTTGGTGATGTACCTTCGCAATAAGTCACATATATTTACATTTGTTTTTATTTTTTACAATTGCTAACAAGCGTTTACCTATACTTAAGATTAAGACTTTCAAAACACTAACAGTTGACGGCATTACAAAAACGGCATTACATTTCATGTTTCAGTTCTACCTGCATACAATAGACAATATGACATCCACTGTTTTTTAGAATTCAGTTTCCTTTCACTGTACACCACTCTACATCTTTTGGATTGAGTGTCGAATGAGTGCATTTTTAGGGCAACATACTATCTAAAGGTGAGCGAGTCATCATTACTTTATAGAATGTACAGCAGAAGAAAATAGGAAGTGACAGAATTTCTGCAGTGAAAGGTTTATTAGCAAATTGCTGCCAGTGATCAACAAAAAATCCAACATACATGGCCTTTGGTTCAACAATACATCCAACATACATGGCCTTTGGTTCAACAATACATCCAACATACATGGCCTTTGGTTCATCAACACATCCAACATACATGGCCTTTGGTTCAACAACACATCCAACATACATGGCCTTTGGTTCAACAACACATCCAACATACATGGCCTTTGGTTCAACAACACATCCAACATACATGACCTTTGGTTCCAAATGTGTAAAAAATTAACACAATTACAGTAAAAAAGGCACAGAAGGGAAAATCCCCCAAAATGCACAGTCCTGTTCTAACCTATACGATCTTCAGCATTTGCCCACATGTTCTCGTCCACATCACATCCTATGTCGTCTCTCGCTATGCACCTTGGAAGCCGGCATCCATTGCATCCAGGAAGAACATTTGGTCATGTGACCGATGATCATACACTTTCTACCTCCAGGCAGAAAAAAAATCCTCAATGGGGTTGAGGAAAGGTGAATAGGGAGGAGGATAGGTGAGTAGGGGGGAGGAAAGGTGAATAGGAGGGAGGAAAGGTGAATAGGGGGGAGGAAAGGTGAATAGGAGGGAGGAAAGGTGAATAGGGGGAGGAAAGGTGAATAGGAGGGAGGAAAGGTGAATAGGGGGAGGAAAGGTGAATAGGAGGGAGGAAAGGTGAATAGGGGGAGGAAAGGTGAATAGGGGGAGGAAAGGTGAATAGGAGGGAGGAAAGGTGAATAGGGGGAGGAAAGGTGAATAGGAGGGAGGAAAGGTGAATAGGGGGAGGAAAGGTGAATAGGAGGGAGGAAAGGTGAGTAGGGGAGGTGAGTAGGGGGAGGAAAGGTGAATAGGAGGGAGGAAAGGTGAATAGGAGGGAGGAAAGGTGAATAGGGGGAGGAAAGGTGAGTAGGGGGAGGTGAGTAGGGGGAGGAAAGGTGAATAGGAGGGAGGAAAGGTGAGTAGGGTGAGGTGAGTAGGGGGAGGAAAGGTGAATAGGAGGGAGGAAAGGTGAGTAGGGGGAGGTGAGTAGGGGGAGGAAAGGTGAATAGGAGGGAGGAAAGGTGAATAGGGGGAGGAAAGGTGAATAGGGGGAGGAAAGGTGAATAGGAGGGAGGTGAGTAGGGGGAGGAAAGGTGAATAGGAGGGAGGAAAGGTGAGTAGGGGAGGTGAGTAGGGGGAGGAAAGGTGAATAGGAGGGAGGAAAGGTGAATAGGAGGGAGGAAAGGTGAATAGGGGGAGGAAAGGTGAGTAGGGGGAGGTGAGTAGGGGGAGGAAAGGTGAATAGGAGGGAGGAAAGGTGAGTAGGGGGAGGTGAGTAGGGGGAGGAAAGGTGAATAGGAGGGAGGAAAGGTGAATAGGGGGATGAAAGGTGAATAGGGGGAGGAAAGGTGAATAGGGGGAGGAAAGGTGAATAGGAGGGAGGAAAGGTGAATAGGGGGAGGAAAGGTGAGTAGGGGGAGGTGAGTAGGGGGAGGAAAGGTGAATAGGAGGGAGGAAAGGTGAGTAGGGGAGGTGAGTAGGGGGAGGAAAGGTGAATAGGAGGGAGGAAAGGTGAGTAGGGGGAGGTGAGTAGGGGGAGGAAAGGTGAATAGGAGGGAGGAAAGGTGAATAGGGGGAGGAAAGGTGAATAGGGGGAGAAAGGTGAATAGGAGGGAGGTGAGTAGGGGGAGGAAAGGTGAATAGGAGGGAGGAAAGGTGAGTAGGGGGAGGTGAGTAGGGGGAGGGAAGGTGAATAGGAGGGAGGAAAGGTGAGTAGGGGGAGGTGAGTAGGGGGAGGAAAGGTGAATAGGAGGGAGGAAAGGTGAATAGGGGGAGGAAAGGTGAATAGGGGGAGGAAAGGTGAATAGGAGGGAGGAAAGGTGAGTAGGGGGAGGAAAGGTGAATAGGAGGGAGGAAAGGTGAATAGGGGGAGGAAAGGTGAATAGGGGGAGGAAATGTGAGTAGGGGGAGGAAAGGTGAGTAGGGGGAGGAAAGGTGAGTAGGGGGAGGAAAGGTGAATAGGAGGGAGGAAAGGTGAATAGGGGGAGGAAAGGTGAGTAGGGGGAGGAAAGGTGAGTAGGGGGAGGAAAGGTGAGTAGGGGGAAGGAAAGGTGAGTAGGGGGAGGTGAGTAGGGGTGAGGAAAGGTGAATAGGAGGGAGGAAAGGTGAATAGGGGGAGGAAAGGTGAATAGGAGGGAGGAAAGGTGGATAGGGGGAGGAAAGGTGAATAGGAGGGAGGAAAGGTGAATAGGGGGAGGAAAGGTGAATAGGAGGGAGGAAAGGTGAAAGGTGAATAGGGGGAGGAAAGGTGAATAGGAGGGAGGAAAGGTGAATAGGGGGAGGAAAGGTGAATAGGAGGGAGGAAAGGTGAATGGGGGAGGAAAGGTGAGTAGGGGGAGGTGAGTAGGGGGAGGAAAGGTGAATAGGAGGGAGGAAATGTGAGTAGGGGGAGGTGAGTAGGGGGAGGAAAGGTGAATAGGAGGGAGGAAAGGTGAATAGGAGGGAGGAAAGGTGAATAGGGGGAGGAAAGGTGAATAGGAGGGAGGAAAGGTGAATAGGGGGAGGAAAGGTGAATAGGAGGGAGGAAAGGTGAATAGGGGGAGGAAAGGTGAGTAGGGGAGGTGAGTAGGGGGAGGAAAGGTGAATAGGAGGGAGGAAAGGTGAGTAGGGGGAGGTGAGTAGGGGGGAGGAAAGGTGAATAGGAGGGAGGAAAGGTGAGTAGGGGGAGGTGAGTAGGGGGAGGAAAGGTGAATAGGAGGGAGGAAAGGTGAATAGGGGGAGGAAAGGTGAATAGGGGGAGGAAAGGTGAATAGGAGGGAGGAAAGGTGAGTAGGGGGGAGGAAAGGTGAGTAGGGGGAGGAAAGGTGAGTAGGGGGAGGAAAGGTGAATAGGAGGGAGGAAAGGTGAATAGGCGGGAGGAAAGGTGAGTAGGGGGAGGAAACGTGAGTAGGGGGAGGAAAGGTGAGTAGGGGGAAGGAAAGGTGAGTAGGGGGAGGTGAGTAGGGGTGAGGAAAGGTGAGTAGGGGAGGTGAGTAGGGGTGAGGAAAGGTGAGTAGGGTGGAGGAAAGGTGAGTAGGGGGAGGAAAGGTGAGTAGGGGGAAGGAAAGGTGAGTAGGGGGAGGTGAGTAGGGGTGAGGAAAGGTGAGTAGGGGGAGGTGAGTAGGGGTGAGGAAAGGTGAGTAGGGGGAGGAAAGATGAGTAGGGGGAGGAAAGGTGAGTAGGGGGAGGAAAGGTGAGTAGGGGGAGGAAAGGTGAGTAGGGGGAGGAAAGGTGAATAGGAGGGAGGAAAGGTGAATAGGGGGAGGAAAGGTGAGTAGGAGGGAGGAAAGGTGAGTAGGGGGAGGAAAGGTGAGTAGGGGGAGGAAAGGTGAGTAGGGGGAGGAAAGGTGAGTAGGGGGAGGAAAGGTGAATAGGAGGGAGGAAAGGTGAGTAGGGGGAGGAAAGGTGAGTAGGGGGAGGAAAGGTGAATAGGGGGAGGAAAGGTGAGCAGGGGGAGGAAAGGTGAATAGGAGGGAGGAAAGGTGAATAGGGGGAGGAAAGGTGAGTAGGGGGAGGAAAGGTGAGTAGGGGGAGGAAAGGTGAGTAGGGGGGGGAAGGAAAGGTGAGAAAGGGGGAGGTGAGTAGGGGTGAGGAAAGGTGAGTAGGGGGAGGTGAGTAGGGGTGAGGAAAGGTGAGTAGGGGTGAGGAAAGGTGAGTAGGGGGAGGAAAGGTGAGTAGGGGGAGGAAAGATGAGTAGGGGGAGGAAAGGTGAGTAAGGGGGAGGAAAGGTGAGTAGGGGGAGGAAATGTGAGTAGGGGGGAGGAAAGGTGAGTAGGGAGGGAGGAAAGGTGAGTGCGGGGGTGAGTAGGGGGGAGGAAAGGTGAGTAAGGGGGAGGAAAAGGGAAACCTTTCTTGAATGGGCTGCAAACCAGTTTGTGATTGCATGTGAATGGTGGAATTCTACATTGTCCCACCCAATCACAAATGTCCTCATGTTTCCTCCCAGCGGTGCCCTTTCAGCTTCTGGCACCAGCTGTTGGTGCAGGTCACCTAAAAACAAAAGAAGGCACTCAGTGTTGTAGGGACCAATCTGTCATTTCTGCAGCACCAAACCAGCACTCCAGATTGCAGCACACATTGTGAAAATGTTCTCCTCTCTGACCCGGCACATCAACAGTGGCTCTTTTCCCGATGACGTTTCTTCCACGCTGGCGTGTTTTTGCCAGGTTAAACCCTGCCTCGTCTACATAAATATTTTATTGTGGGGTCAGATTAGCCTCCAACTCCATGACTCTCTGAAAGAAATAAAACATTATGTGTAAATGCTTTTCAGTATGTCCTACTGTATATATATTGGATAGACATCATACCTGGACGTATTGGTGCCGGAGTTACTTGACCCCGCTCACTGTTCCTTTAAAAAAAAACGGTTTCATTACAATTCTGTCTTTGTTCAGAGTCTGAGCGATGGTAGTCAGGCTGATGCTTTCCACATTGTGAAATAGCAAGTTGTCCTCTACAATTCTGGCCTGAATTTCTCTCAGTTTTATTGCATTGTCAGAGATGACCAATCCTACAATGGCTCTTGTTCTTCACTGAGGTGCTGTCCTCTTCCCCCAGAGGGAGGAAGATGTTGTGTCCTTTAGAGCAACAAAAATACTACATATGTATTTGCATTGGGACTGGTGGCCTACAGTTACTGTGGGACATAGCAACAGTAATGACAGAAGAAGCCCTTGTGAAATACATGACTTACCTGTTGGTTTGTTGAAATTCCAGATAATGGAAACCACTGTTGACCATCTGAGATTAGGCTGGACTCTTTCACCAGTCTCTCTCAATGATAGATCATGGTATTAGGCTGAACTCTTTCACCAGCCTCTCTCAGTGATAGACCATGCTATTAGGCTGGACTCTTTCACCAGCCTCTCTCAGTGATTGACCATGGTATTAGGCTGGACTCTTTCACCAGTCTCTGTCAGTGATAGACCATGGTATTAGGCTGGACTCTTTCACCAGCCTCTCTCAATGATAGATCATGGTATTAGGCTGGACTCTTTCACCAGCCTCTCTCAGTGATAGACCATGCTATTAGGCTGGACTCTTTCACCAGTCTCTCTCAGTGATAGACCATGGTATTAGGCTGGACTCTTTCACCAGCCTCTCTCAGTGATAGATCATGCTATTAGGCTGGACTCTTTCACCAGTCTCTCTCAGTGATAGACCATGGTATTAGGCTGGACTCTTTCACCAGCCTCTCTCAATGATAGATCATGGTATTAGGCTGGACTCTTTCACCAGCCTCTCTCAGTGATAGACCATGGTATTAGGCTGGACTCTTTCACCAGCCTCTCTCAGTGATAGACCATGGTGTAAGGCTGGACTCTTTCACCAGCCTCTCAATGATAGACCATGGTATAAGACTGGACTCTTTCACCAGTCTCTCTCAGTGATAGACCATGGTATTAGGCTGGACTCTTTCACCAGCCTCTCTCAGTGATAGACCATGCTATTAGGCTGGACTCTTTCACCAGCCTCTCTCAGTGATAGACCATGGTATTAGGCTGGACTCTTTCACCAGCCTCTCTCAGTGATAGACCATGCTATTAGGCTGGACTCTTTCACCAGTCTCTCTCAGTGATAGACCATGGTATTAGGCTGGACTCTTTCACCAGCCTCTCTCAATGATAGATCATGGTATTAGGCTGAACTCTTTCACCAGCCTCTCTCAGTGATAGACCATGCTATTAGGCTGGACTCTTTCACCAGTCTCTCTCAGTGATAGACCATGGTATTAGGCTGGACTCTTTCACCAGCCTCTCTCAATGATAGATCATGGTATTAGGCTGAACTCTTTCACCAGCCTCTCTCAGTGATAGACCATGGTATTAGGCTGGACTCTTTCACCAGCCTCTCTCAGTGGTTGACAATGGTATTAGGCTGGACTCTTTCACCAGTCTCTCTCAGTGATAGACCATGGTATTAGGCTGGACTCTTTCACCAGCCTCTCTCAATGATAGATCATGGTATTAGGCTGGACTCTTTCACCAGCCTCTCTCAGTGATAGACCATGGTATTAGGCTGGACTCTTTCACCAGCCTCTCTCAGTGATAGATCATGCTATTATGCTGGACTCTTTCACCAGTCTCTCTCAGTGATAGACCATGGTATTAGGCTTGACTCTTTCACCAGCCTCTCTCAATGATAGATCATGGTATTAGGCTGGACTCTTTCACCAGCCTCTCTCAGTGATAGACCATGGTGTAAGGCTGGACTCTTTCACCAGCCTCTCAATGATAGACCATGGTATAAGACTGGACTCTTTCACCAGTCTCTCTCAGTGATAGACCATGGTATTAGGCTGGACTCTTTCACCAGCCTCTCTCAGTGATAGACCATGGTATTAGGCTGGACTCTTTCACCAGCCTCTCTCAGTGATAGATCATGGTATTAGGCTGGACTCTTTCACCAGCCTCTCAATGATAGACCATGGTATAAGGCTTGACTCTTTCAGCAGCCTCTCTCAGTGATAGATCATGGTATTAGGCTGGACTCTTTCAGCAGCCTCTCTCAGTGATAGATCATGGTATTAGGCTGGACTCTTTCACCAGCCTCTCAGTGATAGACCATGGTTTATGATTGTGGCTCTTATTTCATCAGTGACAACAGCTCTTACTCTCCTTTGAACACCACCACACATTCTTACTTCTCCATTGTCCTGGTCCAGCTACTCCTCTGTCTGGTCCAGCTACTCCTCTGCCTGGTCCAGCTACTCCTCTGCCTGGTCCAACTATTCTTCTCCCTGGTCCAACTATTCCTCTCCCTGGTCCAACTATTCCTCTCCCTTGTCCAGACATATATTTTTTTCTCTCTCTGTGTTGTTCTGTATCCACATTGAACAAAATCAATCCAAAGAGTCCCCCTTTTTACTGTGTATGTCCATGTAATTGAAAGGACTTCAACACCTGGCTATGTCTCCGATTGAGATTGGAATCAGCTGTGGTTGGTCTATTTTACACAACTTACAGTAAATCAGCTATTTCTCAATGTTTCAATGATCTGTTCATTCAAAATCAGTTTTTTACATTGGATAAAAGTAGAGACTCCGAGCTACAGAATTGTATATCATACATTGCATTTGAGGAAACAATTGGAAAGTCATTTTGCTTTGAAAGTTGATCATCTTGTAAACTCACTTTTGAGAAAACCGTCTTTCAATGTTTTGGTACTACTATTGGAGAGCCCTTCTATGTCTACACCCATTCAGCATTGTTCACAACCTCTTAAGCCTTAACCCCACCCATCTCTTTAAGGGTTGATCTGTGCATTCTGTACTAACTTGCCAGCTACTTCCAGACATCTAAGAGAGAGAGAGAGAACAGCTCACTGAACATTACTCGCCCTAGCAGAGCTGGTTAAGCTGTTATGTTATCCAGAGTGTTGGTGACTGCAACTGTGCTGTCAGACTGTCAATTCGTAAATTCAGAGCGTTTCGCATTCAGAGCACACACTTGACGCTCTGGCCATTAAATAGATTTGACCTAACAACGACAGTCAAGCACCCAAGCTAACTGACTAACATTGGCTAGCTACCTCCAGACACATAATGAGAGAACACTCCACTCTGACCATTTTACTCCCCCTAGCAGAGCTGGTTAGGCAGTTCTCATGTTATCCAGAGCTTTGATGACCGTAACTGTGCTGTTGGCAACAATTGAATTACGCTTTGTTGCCTGACACCGGACATATTCAATGGGTGTTGAGCATTCAAAAATTAATCTGTTATTAATGGCACACTAAGATTATAGTTTTTTGTTAAGAAATGTAGCTAGATAGCTAGCTAGGTAAACAATGTGTACCATTGCATGATGTAACGTTAGTTAGTGAACCAGACAGCTAATGTTAGCTAGCTAGCCAGTTAACGTTAGCTAGCTAGTCAGCTAACGTTAGCTAGCTAGCTAACAATACCCTAACTTCAAATGAAAATGTTTTGTCAAAATTAGAGTTGAATCTTTTGTTTAAGACATGTAGCTAGCTAGCTAAACAATGGACCATAATCACAACTCATGAAGTTACAACCTTGCATGAATCTGCAGGTAGCTAACCAACCAGGTTCTATGTCTATAACTAGTCATGCAAATGTGTCTGAGATAAGAAGATTAAGATCATACACATAATGTTAGCTAGCGACTCAGCCAGCTAATGTTAGCTAGCTAACAGTACACTTGAAATTAAACCAATTTCTGTCAACATTAGAAACGTGTAATATCTGAAAATGTAGCTAGCTAGACTATCTTACATACATAATGGTTGGACACGTCTCCTGTCTGATGCCATGCATGGTTGCCCTTAGTTTGATGATGTAATCCAGACTGGTGTTTTCTCCTTAGCTATCATACTCGAATTCCCCTGACTTCAAAACTCGGTCCACCAGAAAGTGGAGAGCATACACATAATGTTAGCTAGTGAGCCAGCCAGCTAACATTAGCTAGCTAACAGTACACTTTAACTTGACATTAGGTTTATGAAGTTTTAATAATTAATACATTTTTTTTAAAAGCTGCATTTGACACGATTACACGTATTATATGGCAGACCAATCCAAACTCATCTCTTGGCGTGTCCAGTCCACTCATTATCTCAGCCAATCATGGCTAGCGGGAAGGTTGCTCACGTTTTCTGTGGCTAAACAAACTAGGTTCGTAATTTAACCATTTTATTTATATTTACAGATGGCATACAAGTTTGATATTAAGGCACGTGAAGGTTTACATGTTCGAGAAGGCATTTCTGCCAAAAAACGCATTTTGATTACAGTTTTTCTCAGTCGCTTTGGTGCATTTTTCACATCATCCCTAACATGTGCAAAATAATAAGTGCATTTCTCAGAACAATTTGTACAAACTGCAATATACAATAGATATGTTTCTAAAGCTAGTCAGTCACTAAAAATCCTTAGTACATCTCTCAAAAGTAAGTATTCATGCCAATGATCATGTCAGTGTCATCAGAATGATAAGTCATTGAGTCATTGTTCACGAACAAGGTCGTCAAAATGTCTAGGCATGTTGTCAATGTAACTGTGTACTTTGACAGTATTACCTGATGTAAACTTAGGCTACAGTTTGGATGACAGTTACTGTATTGAAAATGCACAAGGCTGCACTTCTATGGCATATATCAATTTCAACAGTACTATTTACATATTACTGTACGTGGGTTATTGATTGAAAGAGACTGGACAACCCAAGGGGCACAAAGGAAAAAAAACTCAATTAGAAAGAAACTCAGGAAACCACCCCTAAGGCACAACTTTGCCCGCAGCACTGTTGTGCTGTCTCTACACATCCAGACGTTCCTGTCTGTCGGCCCACATATTCTCATCCACATCACACCGGATATGTTCACTTCCAATGCAACGTGGAAAGAATCTTTTGGAATGCCTTATCCATCCTCTGCAGGCGTCTACTGTGATGTCCTCACATGCTGCATCCATTGCAGCCAGCAGGGTCATCTGTGTGTGTGTGGCTGACGATCGTACACCTTCCACCTCCATGCTGAAAAGAACTCCTCAATTGGGTTAAGGAATGGTGAATAAGGTGGGAGGAATTCTATGAGCATCCTCAGGTGGGTCACAAACCATTGCCATGTTTGATCGATGGAAACTCACTTTATCACAAATGACCACATACTTTGGCAAATCCTCTCTAAACAGACCCCTCTCATCATCAGGGATGAGAGCCCTGTAGAGAGTCTCTAAAAAGTTGAGTAGATGCTGGGTGTTGTATGGCCCTATAAGGGGGATATGGGTTAGGACACCATGCTCCGAAATAGCAGCACACATGGTGATATTTCCTCCCCGTTGGCCTGGCAAATCCACAGTAGCTCTGTGACCGATGATATTCCGACCCCACCTTCTGCATTTGGTCAGGTTGAAGCCAGCCTCATCCACGTATACAAAGTTGTGAGAGGGTTCACTTGATTCCAACTCCATTATACGCTATATCCCAGAACACACAGTTGAATTTGTTTTGGTAAGGAAGAGTGACATAAAATGTACATATATTGCATGTTCCTTCCACAGCAATGGAAATGTGTGCAGTTTATGCTTACTGTACTATGTATCACTATAAAATGTTGCTGTAAAGTAGTTACATAGATATATGTTTTACCTGTACATACTGGTACCGTAGCTCCTTAACTCTGTCCTCATTCCTTTGGAATGGTACACGGTACAACTGTTTCATACTCATCTGGTTTCTATGCAGCACCCTGTCGATGGTTGAGATGCTAACCGTATGGATGTTTTCAAAGACATTGTTGTCTTCTATAATGGTCCTTTGTATTTCCCTGAGTCTAATGGCATTGTTTGCTAGGACCATGGTGCAAATAGCCTCCTCCTGTTGAGGTGTGAAAAGGTGTCCTCTGCCACCGGTTTGAGGTAATCTTGCAGTCCTATGTGGGGAAAAATGCAGTGATGCATCGCACACTTTCACATAGACAAAAACTATGCGAACACACATTTTACTGTAAAACATACAGGTGGGTGCATGTAAGGTGCAGTATGTATCTGTATAGAGTATATTTCTGTATGCTGTGAAATACAAGTGGACTACTGTAATATGAAGCATTGTAGGAAGTATACAGCATACTGCTTATATACAGTAACAGTACACTGTAACAGTGTAACAGTGATACATTGGTGGACATACCTGTTCTCTCTTCGAAACGTTTGAACTATTGAGGACACGGTTGATCTCCCAATATTCGGCTGCACCCTTCGACCCGCCTCAGCCATTGTAAGGCCATGATTGACAACATGATCTACAATAGTGGCCCTTATGTCATCAGATTATCGCCTATGTCCTCTTTTGCCTCTTCCTCTGTTTTGCCTTCCACCACGCATCCTTGCTCCTCTTCTTCCTCCTCTTGGCTGTTGACCCTGTTCGTTTCCTGGTCCATCCATTATTGGAAAATTGCAACTCTGTTTTGTGGTCTGTCTATATATGCTTGCCAATTGATTCTACATGAGATGCACCTTTGAGCAATTTAGACAACTGGTTGATTGTTGGTTGAACTAACACTTTACATTCCTTCATGAGTGAGGGTCAATTTCACCTGCACGATTCATTAATTCACGTTTTTGTACAAAAGGTTTAATAGAAATGTGTAAAACTATGCTTGACAGTTTATGACAAATAGTTCAACAATTTTGCATGTAATGGCTTATGCAAGGAACTAATGCCTAGATGTTTTGAGGGGTAAGACTATTCAACAGAGAACCATCTACTATAATTTGATCAACATGACATGAGCAATTGATAATGTGGAAAAAAGCTGACACTTGTACATTATCAATTGCAATTTGTTCAAAGGAATAAGAAATTGCTTTAATGATGTGCACAAGTGACTAGATGATTTAGAATTTGTACAAGTAGTATCAAGAATTGCACTTTTGATCTAAGAAATGCACCAAAGCGACTGAGAAAAACTGTAAAAAAACAACATTATTACATTCAAACAGTTCTCCTGTGAAGTTGTGACTTATCAGCTATTTCAATATAGCTTTTGAGCTGCTGTTGTTGCAGAAGTAAAGGCTTTATACTATATTTAAGGGTTTTGAACATTGAAATGAACATTTATTTCTGGCATGCTGTGTGAAAGCATTTTTAAATAAGACAAGAAAGATCCATAATTTTGGTATTGGGTAAGCTTGTATGTAAAGACAATTTAAGCATTTTAGAAATGTGTTAATTAACTGCATATTTGGTGAAAACAACATGAATTGTGTTAATGGTATGGTCCACAGACGGAGCTTGTGTTAATTGTGTTTAGAGTTTTGAAAATGTGACTACAGATTGGACAAAAAGATGTTAGTAAGATGTAAATAACTGTAACCTTCGTTAGTTCTCGTGGTGTATAGGTCATGACAGGGTAAAGTCCATCCATCCCATAGATAGAGAACATTAACAGAGGGTGAAGGAGGTGAACAACTACAAGTACTTAACAAGAAACGGGAAAAAAGCAACTCAGGGAGCAATGCATGACCCGAAAACAGACAGAATACTAGTGTCAACAACATCGCGTGTACATGGAGGGAAGGATAAAAGGATGTCGGATGTCTAAAAGGAACCTGAAGAGGTAGAGGTAGCCTAGTGGTTGTTGAGTTCAGACTCCCTCTCTCCTCCTCTATCTTTCTCTTGCTCTCTCTGCCTCTCTCTCTTTTTCTCTTTCTCTCTGTGTTGCGACCCGTCATTCAGGTTTTGAGCCCCACCTGTTTAGCCTAAAAAACATATATATGTATTTTTTTGTTGTTGCCTGTTTTGCATGTTATTTTGACATCAATACGCATCTCTTATCAGTTTGCAAACAATGTAAAAAAAAGTATAATAATTGAGTTAACAAAGCCATATATAAACATAGTCTCTTTTTTGCTTTCTTGATTAAGGCAGCTCCAAAATGCAGTGTTCCTCGAAAATTCAAGCCCCTTTGGTGCTGCCATAGAGTTATATTAGAAGTGCCCATCCAAGAAGGCTCAAGGTCATTGGTCACAGATATGAAGTCAAATCACGTTATATCTTCCGTAGCTTTGATTGAACTGATCTCAACATCATACTTTCAAAATCTTAGTCATCATCATTAATCAAGTCAACAATCTTCTGGCAAATCCTTTTCATATGAAGATAAATTATTGATAAAACATATCGGTGCTCATTGGCCATTGGACATAAGCATTACCCAATAAGTTGGAAATCGCAAATTCAACAATGAGTGGTTTGGAAGGAATCAGTGGCTAACTGCAAGCGTTGCAAAGCAATCACTAGCCTGCTAATCAGTGTGTGGTCCAAGTCTGGGTTTATGGGTCTCTTTTCCAAGCTTAAAGGATAAACATTCAACAAGATGGGCCAGAAAATGTTGTGTCAATCAATCAATCAATGAAATGTATTTATAAAGCCCTTTTTCCATCAGCCGATGTCACAAAGTGCTATACAGGAACCCAGCCTAAAACCCCAAACAGCAAGCAATGCAGATGTAGAAGCTAGGAAAAGCTCCCTAGAAAGGCAGGAACCTAGGAAGAAACCTAGAGAGGAACCAGACTCTGAGGGGTGGCAAGTCCTCTTCTGGCTGTGCCGGGTTGTAGATGGTGTAACATGTCAGCACCTCACAAGTAAATGTTAGTTGGCTTTTTATAGCCGAGCATTCAGAGTTAGAGACAGCAGATGCAATAGAGAGAGAGTCAAAAACAGCAGGTCCAGGACAAGATAGCACGTCCAGTGAAGAGGTCAGGGTTCCATAGCCGCAGGCAGAACAATACACTGGCAGTGACTTCTGCCGTGTTCAAACAACTGGAAACTCTGACCTGGGAAATCTCAGACTTCAGTGAGTTCAAAACAACTGGGAACTCTGAAAAAAATTAGCTTAGACTGGGAAAATACATTTTGAATTGTCATCCAACTCAGAATTCCAAGTCGAGAACTCCAGTCTCTTTCTAGATCTCCGACCTGAAGATCCCTGACGTCATGATTCAACTTTGTGACCGACTTTGACCGACTTTGATGACAAACTTTGATGACAAAAATGTATTGTATGCTGCTGCATAAATGTTGTAATATGCCAGGGAGATATGTATACTGTAGCTAAGAAAGTCAAACTAAGTGTATGTTGTGTAGTAAGGTATTAGTAGCCCATGTGCCTCACCCTAATAATTTGGTCCCTTTCCCCCTCCAAACTTAGCCTACTGTTCTAACTTGGTGGTGCACATGTAGCCTATAGCCTGTTTTAGAAACATTTTATAATTGAATATTGTAAGAGCTTTTATTGTCTGCTTATCTGCCACCTTTATTTATCCAACAGTTCTGACTTGGTGTACAGGGAGAATTTATTTTATTTTAAGTTCAAGTTATTTTACCAGGTAAGTTGACTGAGAACACGTTCTCATTTACAGCAACAACCTGGAGAATAGTTACAGGGGAGAGGGGGGGGGGTTCCTTGGTGTCCACATCACCAACAAACTAGAATGGTCCAAACACACCAAGATAGTCGTGATGAGGGCACGACAAAGCCTATTCCCCTCAAGAAACTAAACAGATTTGGCCAGGGTCCTCAGGTCCTCAAAAGGTTCTACAGCTGTAACATCGAGAGCTGGTTGTATCACTGCCTGATACGGCAACTGCTTGTTGCTGTAAGGCACTACAGAGGGTAGTGTGTACTGCTGCCTGCCATCCAGGACCTCTACACCAGGCCAGTGTCAGAGGAAGGCCCTAAAAATTGTCAAAGACCCCAGCCACCCCAGTCATAGACTGTTCTCTCTACTACCGGAGCAAGCGGTACCAGAGCGCCAAGTCTAGGACCAGAAAGCTTCTCAACAGCTTTTACCCCCAAGCCATAAGACTCCTGAACAGGTCATAAAATGGCTAACTGGACTATTTGCATTGTGTTCCGCATTTCACCTGTTGTATTCGGCGCACGTGACAAATAAACTTTGATTTGATTTGAACCGCCATTTGTTTAAGCATGTCAGCTATGTTTTTTTTAAAGGCAGACAATGAGGCTGAGTGAACTCTTTCGCTGTCAGACAAGGCTTCGCTGATAGACATGTATGGCAGTGGTAAGGATTCACTCCATGGTGCTAAAAATACATCTCTGCTGTTGGGACAGCTTTGTGTAGGCCCTAAAAGTTTGTGGGCACTGTTTGTCACCGTTTGTCACCGTTAAAGAGATATATATATATCTATATATATATATATATAGAAAGAGAGGAAAAAGAGAGATATATACGCATGTACATCTTCGTGGGGCAAACTCTCCAAAAATGTTTTAGATGCATGCCAGCAAAGCCATTCCACATCACAACACTAAACAATGCATTCAAATCAAATCAAATCAAATTTATTTATATAGCCCTTCGTACATCAGCTGATATCTCAAAGTGCTGTACAGAAACCCAGCCTAAAACCCCAAACAGCAAGCAATGCAGGTGTAGAAGCACGGTGGCTAGGAAAAACTCCATAGAAAGGCCAAAACCTAGGAAGAAACCTAGAGAGGAACCAGGCTATGTGGGGTGGCCAGTCCTCTTCTGGCTGTGCCGGGTGGAGATTATAACAGAACATGGCCAAGATGTTCAAATGTTCATAAATGACCAGCATGGTCGAATAATAATAAGGCAGAACAGTTGAAACTGGAGCAGCAGCATGGCCAGGTGGACTGGGGACAGCAAGGAGTCATCATGTCAGGTAGTCCTGGGGCATGGTCCTAGGGCTCAGGTCCTCCGAGAGAGAGAAAGAAAGAAAGAGAGAAGGAGAGAATTAGAGAACGCACACTTAGATTCACACAGGACACCGAATAGGACAGGAGAAGTACTCCAGATATAACAAACTGACCCCAGCCCCCCGACACATAAACTACTGCAGCATAAATACTGGAGGCTGAGACAGGAGGGGTCAGGAGACACTGTGGCCCCATCCGAGGACACCCCCGGACAGGGCCAAACAGGAAGGATATAACCCCACCCACTTTGCCAAAGCACAGCCCCCACACCACTAGAGGGATATCTTCAACCACCAACTTACCATCCTGAGACAAGGCTGAGTATAGCCCACAAAGATCTCCGCCACGGCACAACCCAAGGGGGGCGCCAACCCAGACAGGATGACCACAACAGTGAATCAACCCACTCAGGTGACGCACCCCCTCCAGGGACGGCATGAGAGAGCCCCAGTAAGTCAGTGACTCAGCCCCTGTAATAGGGTTAGAGGCAGAGAATCCCAGTGGAAAGAGGGGAACCGGCCAGGCAGAGACAGCAAGGGCGGTTCGTTGCTCCAGAGCCTTTCCGTTCACCTTCCCACTCCTGGGCCAGACTACACTCAATCATATGACCCACTGAAGAGATGAGTCTTCAGTAAAGACTTAAAGGTTGAGACCGAGTTTGCGTCTCTGACATGGGTAGGCAGACCGTTCCATAAAAATTGAGCTCTATAGGAGAAAGCCCTGCCTCCAGCTGTTTGCTTAGAAAATCTAGGGACAATTAGGAGGCCTGCGTCTTGTGACCGTAGCGTACGTGTAGGTATGTACGGCAGGACCAAATCAGAGAGATAGGTAGGAGCAAGCCCATGTAATGCTTTGTAGGTTAGCAGTAAAACCTTGAAATCAGCCCTTGCTTTGACAGGAAGCCAGTGTAGAGAGGCTAGCACTGGAGTAATATGATCACATTTTTTGGTTCTAGTCAGGATTCTAGCAGCCGTATTTAGCACTAACTGAAGTTTATTTAGTGCCTTATCCGGGTAGACGGAAAGTAGAGCATTGCAGTAGTCTAACCTAGAAGTGACAAAAGCATGGATTAATTTTTCTGCATCATTTTTGGACAGAAAGCTTCTGATTTTTGCAATGTTACGTAGATGGAGTAAAACAAACATACAGTCAATAATACAATAGAAAAATAAGTCTATATACAATGTGAGCAAGGTGAGATAAGGGAGGTAAAGGCAAAAAAAGGCCATAGTGGCGAAGTAAATACAATATAGCAAGTAAAACACTGGAATGGTAGATTTGCAGTGGAAGAATGTGCAATGTAAAGATAGAAATAATGGGGTGCAAAGGAGCAAAATAAATAAATACAGTAGGGGGGAGAGGTAGTTGTTTGGGATAAATTATAGATGGGCTATGTGCAGGTGCAGTAATATGTAAGCTGCTCTGACAGCTGGTACCTAAAGCTAGTGAGGGAGATAAGTGTTTCCAGTTTCAGAGATTTTTGTAGTTCGTTCCAGTCATTGGCAGCAGAGAACTGGAAGGAGAGGCGGCCAAAGGAAGAATTGGTTTTGGGGGTGACCAGAGAGATATACCTACTTGGAGCGCGTGCTACAGGTGGGTGGAATGAGAAGCACATTAAAGAAAATGTGAACTATGGTACTATTACAGTATTGTACATTACATTGTACATTACACAGTCTACTTCAGCTCTTTCAACTGGATTTATTTTTGCCTGTTCTGTTTTATTTTTCAACTGTGATGTCATGCTTCACAAAAGTTCTGAACCTTTCTACTCTCATACTTTCTACAGATTGTAAATGAAAGATAAACATTTTTGCAAAAAGTAGTACTATATTATTGCTCGATTGACTATGACTATGACTCCCAGTATTGCTATCTGCAGCGTTAGCACCAGGTAAATGTTGCAATTCTTCAGCCATTCTTGGACCTGTGACCAAAAACAAGCTACATATGGACAGTACCAAAATGAATGATCTAATGACTGTCTCTTTCCAGCTAAATCTGCAGCGCTGGGAAGGTTGTATCCCCCTATATATATATATATATATATATATATATATATATAACATTCTATTGGTTGCAAGAATTTTGTATAATAATTTGAATTGAAAAGTTTTGAATCCAGCGCCGTTTTGCGTATTAGTTCATAAACCATGTGCCATGAAATCGGTGCACTATTTTCACCTCCACTGATATGGCAGGCAAAAACCTGAGAAAAATCCATCCAGGAAGTGGGATTTGTTTATGTTTGTAGTTTTCCATTGACTGCCTATACAGATTCCATTGACACAGGACTCAAATTGCACTTCCTATGGCTTCCACGAGATGTCAACAGTCTTTAGAAATTGTTTCAGGCTTGTATTCTGAAAAAATGAGGGAGTAAGACCACTCTGATTGAGTAGACACTGCAGTGTCTCAGAGCTTTTTCAAGCGCACGACAGAGAGCACGCCTTTCTTTTTTTCCTTTTATATTGACGAAGCTTTTGTCCGGATGAAATATTATTGATTATTATGACTAAAAACAATCTGAGGAATGATTATAAACATCGTTTGACATGTTTCTACGAACTTTACTGATACTTTTCGGATTTTTCGTCTGCCTGTGTGACTGCCTTTGAGCCTGTGGATTACTGAACAAAAAGCACAAACAAAATTTAGGTTCAACAAACATTTATTGAGTAGATGGGAGTCTTGGGAGTGCAACCATATGAAGATCATCAAAGGTAAGTGATTAATTTTACCGCTATTTCTGACTTTTGTAACTCCTCTACTTGGCTGGTTACTATTTGTAATGATTTGTCTGCTGGGCACTGTTCTCAGATAATCGCATGGTATGCTTTCACCGTAAAGCCTTTTTGAAATCTGACACATCGGTTGGGTTAACAAGAAGTTAATATTTAAGCTGATGTATAACACTTGTATGTTTTATTAATTTTTATAATGAGTATTTCTGTTTTTGAATTTGGCGCTCTGCAATTTCACTGGATGTTGGCCAGGTGGGACTCTAGTCCCACAGACCCTAGAGAAGTTCAATTAAACTGGTATATTTTTTTATTTATCACAATTTTCTTTAACCCATTTTGGTCTTTAATGCAGGGCCAACAGACAAATTCCTTACTTTTTTTCCCCCTTCCATTTATGCGGTAATGCTGCAATTAGTTGGTTGTAATTTTGGGCAGCCCACACATTTCCATATATTTTTGTAAGCTGCATGTGTGACATAACGCCACCAGTCCTATTAATCATATGATTTACAAAGATTATACATTTTGTAAAAAAAATGATGTTCTTTTTATCGATTAGTATATTTGAGTTTAACCACAATATTTGTTGGATTATTTCTTATGTCTTTTCTGGTGGATTAAACTGAAATTGCAGCCAACTTTCTATTGCTTGTTTAAAAAATAATGCTACGTTGGAGATTTAATTTTCAAATAACCGAAAGTGAGAGGTAGTTATCTGAATAAAGAGAAAAAGGCCATTCTTGAACATGGAGTGAGACATTCTTACTAATTTGCTAGAGAAGTAGTTCAGATTTAAGTATAACTTTTGTATGAACAACGCCTTTAGTAAGAGGTCTAATGATTTAATGTTTTTTATATAAATAGGCCCTTCTAATTTTGTCGCCATTCCAAATAAAATTGAATATTTGTTTGCTAATACAATTACCTCATAAGAGGTTCTTCAAAATTGAAATAATCCAGGCACTTACATATAATCTCCAATCTTACTTTATCAAAAGCCTTTTCAAAGTCAGCTATGAATTCCAGGCCTGGTTTCCCAGACGTTTCATAGTGTTCTATTGTTTACAGTACTTGTCTTATATTATCTCCAATGTATCGCCCATGTAAAAATATGGTCTGAATAGGATGAATAATATCTGGCAATACCTTTTTAATTCCATGTGCTGAGCATTTTCCTAGAATTTCTGCATCATAACACTGAAGAGTAAGAGGCCTCCAATTTTTATTAAAGGACTGGATCTTTATATTTTCCACTTGGATCCTGTTTCAGTAATAATGAAATCAGACCTTTTGAGTGTCTGATAATCTACCATTTACAGTTGAAGTCGAAAGCTTACATACACCTTAGCCAAATACATTTAAACTCCGTTTTTTTTTCACAATTCTTGACGTTTAATCCTAGTAAAAATTCCCTGTTTAGGTCAGTTCGGATCACCACACGAATGTGAAATGTCAGAATAATAGTGGAGAGAATTATTTATTTCAGATTTTATTTCTTTGATCACATTCCCAGTGGGTCAGAAGTTTACACACACTCAATTAGAATTTGGTAGCATTGCCTTTTAATTGTTTAACTTGGGTCAAACATTTCGGGTAGTGTTCCACAAGCTTCCCACAATAAGTTGGGTGAATTTTGGCCCATTCCTCATGACAGAGCTGGTTTAACTGTGTCAGGTTAGTAGGCCTCCTTGCTTGCACACGCTTTTTCAGTTCTGTCCACACATTTTCTATAGGATTGAGGTCAGGGCTTTGTGATGGCCACTCCAATACCTTGACTTTGTTGTCCTTAATTAAAATTAGGGCGCCAGCGGGACACCTATTGACAACTTCCGGTGAAATTGGAGGACGCCCAATTCAAATAACTAATCATAAGAATTATGGATATTAAACATCTAGGTACATACAAGTGTTTTATATCGGTTTAAAGCTTAAATTCTTGTTAATCTAACTGCATTGTCCAAATTTACAATAGGCTTTACAGCGAAAGCATGCATGCGATTGTTTGAGGACGGCGCCCCACATCAAAATATTTTTCAACCAGCACAGGCTTCGTAAAATCACAAATAGCAATTAAATATTCACTTAAAAAAATTAAATCTTCCTCTGATTTGCAATCCCAAGGGTCCCAGCTACAACATGCATGGTCGTTTTGTTAGATAGAATCCTTCTTTATATCCCAAAAAGTCAGTTTAGTTGGCACCATCGATTTGAGTAATCCACTTGTTCAATGTGCAGGGAAATGAATCCAAAAAGCTACCGCTAAACTTTGTTAAAACAAATCAAAATACATTTCGATTTAATCCTGAGGTACCCTAAAATGTAATTAAACTATAATATTTCATACAGAAAGAAGTATGTTCGATAGGAAAACAAAATTAGCCCGTGCGTGTCCTCCTCGTCGCGCGTGCACAGCCTGATTTCCAACTCTGACTCCCAGTACTAAAACTCAAAATTCTTCCTCGTTTGGGAAGAAACAAGCCTGAAACCTTGAACAAAGACTGTTGACATCTAGTGGAAGCCATAGGAATTGCAATATGGGAGCTGGAATTGCATATGACCCATAGCCTTCCATTGTAAGAGCATGGGCTCTCTCCCCAAATTCTGGTTGGTTTTTCTTTGGATTTTCTCCTACCATATCAATTGTGTTATAGTGTCATACATTATTTTAGCTTCTGGGCCTGAGTAACAGGCAGTTTACTTTGGGCACATCAGTCAGACAGGAAGTGGAGAGAAATAGACCCTAGCCTGGAGAAGCCATTTTGCTACAACTTTGGAAGTATGCTTGGGGTCATTGTCCATTTGGAAGACCCATTTTCAACCAAGCTTTAGCTCCCTGACTGATGTCTTGAGATCTTGCTTCGATATATCCCCATAATTTTTCTTCCTCATGCAGCCATCTATTTTGTGAAGTGCAACAGTCACTCCTGCAGCAAAGCACCCCTACAATATGTTCTTCGGCTTGCAAGCCTCCCCCTTTTCCTCCAAACATAATGATGGTCATTATGGCCAAACAGTTCTATTTTTGCAGACCAGAGGACATTACTCCAAAAAGTATGATATTTGTCCCCATGTGCAGTTGCAAACCATAGTCTGGCTTTTTTATGGCGGTTTTGGAGCAGTGGTTTCTTCCTTGCTAAGCGGCCTTTCAGATTATGTCGATAAAGGACTTGTTTTACTGTGGATATAGATACTTTTGTACCTGTTTCCTCCAGCATCTTCACAAGGTCCATTGCTGTTGTTCTGGGATTGATTTGCACTTTTTGTACCAAAGTACGTTCATCTCTAGGACACAGAACGCGTCTCATTCCTGAGTGGTACCTTCAGGCGTTTGGAAATTGCTCCCAAGTGTGAACCAGACAGAGGTTTACAGGTTTTTTTCTGAGGTCTTGGCTAATTTCTTTGGATTTTCCCATGATGTCAAACAAAGAGGCACTGAGTTTGAAGGTAGGCCTTGAAATACATCCACAGGTACACGCTTCTAAAGCCATGACATCATTTTCTGGAATTTTCCAAGCTGTTTAAAGGCACAGTCAACTTAGTGTATGTAAACCTCTGACCCACTGTAATTGTGATACAATGAATTATAAGTGAAATAATCTGTCTGTAAACAATTGTTTGGAAAGAATTATTGTGTTATGCACAGAGTAGATGTCCCAACCGACTTGCCAAAACTATAGTTTGTTAACAAGAAAATTGTGGTGGTTGTAAAATGAGTTTTAATGACACCATCCTTAGTGTATGTAAACGTCCGACTTCAACTGTATATAGGAGTGGTTAAAACATGATAATAACGGTCCTCTGAGTATATCCAAAAGGGTTTTGGTATACCTCTACTGGTATGCCATCCAGCCCTGGAGTTTTCCCAGACTTAATAGAGTTCCTCCTCTGTAATTCATGAGACACTTCTCTTTACATCATCTTTCTTTTACCCTAATAGAGTGAGGTGAGTGACATAGCACCTTGTAATGTAGGAAGTGAAATACAGTATGATAGAGGTCGTTCGGTGAACCACATTGCGTGATGATTAATGTTGCCTGACATCTGAAGACTTTCTTTATCTCCCAGACCTAATGCCTCGGCATTTAGCTCATTGGGTCTCATTCGCAAATGAGACCCGGGTTGGAACCTGGTTAGTCAGTGACACTAGTTGAGACAGACTGTGGTTGAGAGGAGAGAGTGATGGCACAATTGAATGATGCAGATGTCTCCTCAAAATAATGTCTAGCCTTTAGCTCAGCGGACTAAGACAGTCTTGAGGCGAGCAGCTCCATGAGATGTGGATTTAAAACCTGGTTGGTCACCACTATCCGAAACATAGGCTCGATGAGAGTCGTGAGTGAGTGAGAGCTCATTTGAATGATACAGATGGCTCGATGCACAGACTTCAAAGGAGGACAAACACCAGATAATTGGAGAGGTTGTAATTGCTCGAATCAAATAAATAATAGCACAACATCACACATTTGATATGCTTATTATATGAGGATCTATTCAACTAAATACATCTAACCAACTCAAACTTGTGATTTGATATCTCAGGTGGCTATTGTGTATCTGACGGAAACATAAAGAAGAAAATGAAGCTACAATGAGGCAGACAACCTCTGAACAGAGGAGTGTGATTAGGATGCCACATCCTGAGATCCCAGATGATGATGTGTTGCTGGCAGAGGAGGCTGGTGGGAGGTGCTATAGGAGGACGGGCGCAATGGCTGAAATGGAATACATGGAACGGTATCAAACCACATCAAACATATGGAAACCACGTTTGACTCCGTTCCACTTAATCCATTACAGCCAATACAATGAACCCATCCTCCTATAGCCCCCCCCCCACCAGCCTCCTCTGGTTGCTTGTGAGCACAATAAAAAGACACGAGGTGAAAAACATACTTGGTGTTGTCTGGAAGGTTCCATATGACTAACACCCATACTCACGTGCACAAGGATTCAGATACACAAGCACACACACAGGCACACATCTCCTCCCAGGCAATGGGTCTATGGCAGGTTCAGGTGTGTTCTCACTGAGAAGATGGTTAGTACAACCCCTGTAACCGCTCACTCTCCTGCAAGATGTTTAAAGGTCCAATGCAGCTGTTTTTAAATCTAAATATTAATGCATTTCTGGGTAACAATGACATTACCTTGGTATGATTGTTTTCAATCAAAATGGTCAAAACCAAAACCAAAAAAAAAAGCTTCTTAGCAAAGAGCATTATCTCAAGCAAGATTTTTACTCGGACTGTCTGGGAGTGGTCTGAGTGGGGAGGGGAGAACTGAAAACTAGAGAGGCAGAGCGGTTTGGAACTCTCTTATTGGTCTATTAAAGGCAGAACTTTGGCGATGACCAAGTCTTTTTTGAACTTCCTGCTTTGGGCTGGAAGTGTCAATGTGTAGTTCACACATGCATAATCTATGAGCATAATTACTGTCTTGCCAAAAAATACTTAGTTTGAAAGCAACTGTTTTTCTGGAAGGTAGCTCTCACGAGCCAAAAGTGGTCACAGAAAATGGTGTACCGCGTCATATATGTGCAGGTATCTCTCTCTCGCTCTGCTGTGTTTCCATGATGTGCCTCTTGCTAAATGTCAATCAAATGGCGAGAGGGTGAATGTTATTGGCTTGAACTCGAATTGCCAGGGCCCGCGTGGGGTGAAAATGTAGGGGAAAATGGTGAACAGCTGCAAAACAGGCTGAAAATGGTGCACAATTGGTGCACACCAAAACAGGCTGAAATTTCAAGCAGTCTTTTCAAACATCTCTTACACTAAAAGGGCACTATCGTCATGTTCACTATTTCACAGTATTATTGCAACCTTGTATGAAATGTAAATCATGTTATTGTCTGCTCTGGGCCTTTAACAAACAGCTGCTCATCCTAACTCATTTTCTGAAACTAATGTACAGTAAATTGGTTTGTTACTGCCTGTTCAGTCTTCTCACAGGGCTTAAGGCACGTCTCTCTCTCTCTCTCTCTCTCTCTCAACATTGTTATACATTCCCATATGTACCCAGCTGTGAATCTAACATTCATTGACGCTTACAATTTCCACTAGCTTATGGTTGTACCTCTACTCAACAGGACATGTCCAGGAGGGTAAAATCAATCATCCTACTGATACCCTATGGGCTACATGGAAAACTGAACATAAAACCCACTCTGAGGAGTCTGTGCAATAACCATCTGTCGTCTACTCACAAATGGCCCGAGTCCGAGTAAGACATTCACAACAAGCAATGCGGTATTCCTTCAGGCAGTCGGAGTGTACCGTCACGCTCATTGTTTGAGATGCTAAACAAGGTGCACTCAGCATGTGTAGTACATGGCTGGTGTCTTTGGCAATCTCTTAAGTGACTTTCATCCATGGATACATTTCCTCGTGGTAATAGAGGTAAAAGTGTCCCACGGTTCTTTCATCATGTGTAAAATGGAAAGATTGAATTGTGTCTTTACAGGTGGTAGGATCTTAATTTGAGCCCGTTTGTTACAACAGGAGTGGAAATGACAAACTTTGGAAGCTTTTAAAAAAAAAAAAATTGAACCCGCTACAAGTTTGCACGGGGAACATTCTCAGCAACCAGAGTGATCAAATTAAGATCCTACGTCCGCAGATCCACAGACGCACATCATTAGCCTGTCAAGATGGAGGGTCACCTTGACGTAGCTGGTAAATACCAACCCAAAATACACGCCATGTCCTTGAAACACACAATTCTTCCATATCTCCCACATATCACTCGTTCTTTTAGATCAATATTTAAAAAAAAAAATCATATCATCAAACAAACAGGCATGAATAAACCGTTTTGGACAAATAATAGTTACATTATCAGAGCACATCCAACACAAGGCATTCAATAAACACAGGGAATTCGATAAACACAACATCTCACATGTAACTAACGGCTGCTCTCTGACTTGAATATAATGTTGAGCCCAATATGTTGAGTGGTGATGGACCCCAGTATATTACCTCGTCTCTTCATTCTGTATGACCTTCTCATTGAAATCGTAATGAATCGGATATCAATCAACCTCTGATCATCTGTTAATCATAGTGACCCTTCCTCTGGGTTTGTAAACTCAGTTAGCCTACAGTATGGTGCCATATTCAGATTTGCAGAAGTAGTAGACCCTACTCATCCTCCAACCAGTGTGCCGAGTGGTCCTGGACCAGAGTAGATTACGTCTTAATCAATATAAAATGTTTATGAAACTCATATCCCTCATTCTGCGACGACCATCAGATCATCATTGTGATCTTCCATATTTTGGGTTTCCAAACTAAGTTGGCCTACAGTATCGTTAGATGTGTAGATACGCAGATGAGCAGTGGGCCCTCATCTGCCCTGTGGACATGATTATCCCCCATGACAGTGACTCACAGTAGGTATCTCTCCTAGCTTCCTTGTTGACGTTCGGTGTTGAAGGAAACCCATGTATTAGTTTCTATTTAAATCTATCAATAAGTTAATAGGAGCCACAAAGCCCTGGGGATTACAGGAAGTGAGGTGACAGAATGGCTGCTGGTCTGGGCAGTCATACGTTAGTTAGACGAATTGCAGCAGATAGGACGCCACATTTAATTATGCTGTGATGTTGATGATCTGACATCTTCAGGACGCACACAGAGACAAATGATGTTGCCATTCAACAGTGCTGGTGTCGTGACAACCTCTCTCTCATTATCGCCCTCTCCCTCTCTCGCTTCTTCTCTAGCTCTCTCTAGGTCTCTCTCACTCTCATACAGACCTTCCCGTCAAATAGCATGTACAGTATCTCGTTCAAACCTCTTGTTTCTCCCTCGATCTGCTTCAAGACCGTGTTGACTTTGATGTAAAATGTAATGACCTATAACGCTCATGTATTTTTCAGATCATAATTTGTCCAGACACGACTGTAAAGCCAAGAGATTCAGGTGCTTAAGGTTTTATTCTGTTCGAGGTAACCATAGCACCATGGGCACTGACATTCAGAGATAAAAGGTGCACACTCATTTGTGGTGATTAAGAAACCATAAGCATCTTATCAGCTCTTCAACCTCTTATCTACCTGTCTACTCTGTCTCTACCTCGACCTCTGGCACCTGGTACGCCTACTACAAGCGTGTGCACATAGAGATCCTATTTCTAATTCCTCATTCTATGCGTGTGTACCTGCTGGCCCAGACATGGCAACAGACCTGGGTTCAAATGGTATTAGTTTTCTTTAGTTTAGACATTTGACTGAGCCTCCCTGGAGTGGCAGATGGTCAAACAACTACAATTTGAACCCTGATCTGAACAGCAACTGTACTTCAGAAAGTGGATCTTACTATGGGTGCATTTCACATGTGACACCCTCTTTCCTAAGTCTGAAACCGATGAGTAGTGTATTTCATTTGTCTTTCATTTGTTAGACCCCTGTACAATATGAAACCGTATGGAGAATGAGCAGTGTGTCTCTTACATGAGCCTTTGTGAGACCCTCCAACCTAAAATATAAAACCACATTTGTTGAACAATGAACGAGTCGTTTGTGTTGCCATCTCTCATGAAATACTATCTGCCATTTGTGTTTCCTATGACATGTCTGTTATGAACAATAATCAAATCACCAGAAGAAGGGTTGTCTTTTAGATGGCAGTTGTCATTTACAGAGGAGAGGCTTTGAGGAGAGCCCAGGGTCATCAATTTTATGTATGTGTGTGTGTGTGTGTGTGTGTGTGTGTGTGTGTGTGTGTGTGTGTGTGTGTGTGTGTGTGTGTGTGTGTGTGTGTGTGTGCGCGTGAGAAGTGGCTCTAAGGAGAGCGTTGGGTCATCAATCACAGTGTGTTGTAGTGGGTGTTTTATGTCCCGTCCCCTCTCTATCTACACTACACAAATATGATGGCATAATAATCATCTTCTCCTGGATAATCACCCGCAGACAAAATAACTGTCCTGGAAATATGGATTGTAAGCATAAATGAAGGGAAACACACGTAGGCAGACACACATGCACAGAGTCATACGCACACAGGCGCACACACACAGTTGATGTCATGGGCATACTGAACTAGGCAGTAGTAGTAGCTGGGTAGTAGCTCTAACTCAATCGTCTGCTACTGTCTGTATGTTGATCTTGACTTTGTCGATCATTCTAACTCTTAGGAACACATTCAACAGCTCTGCTCTAGAGAATGGGGGGGTTATACTGTGGTCTGTCAGAATTCCTTATCCTTTGTGTCCTCACACCTGGAAAGCAATAAGCACAGCTACTTCAACAAGATCTCATAGTTTCCTTTTGAAATTTGACGTGTTATGAATCTGTCTATTCTTTCCGCATTCGTTCCATGTGGTTACAGGGCGAATTCCACATGGTTATAGGGTTAATTATGCGTGGTTACAGGGTTAAAACAGAAACAACTCAAAGGTCGACAGTTCAGGCGTTCATTTCGAGTGGTTAAGGTTAGGGCTGTGGTTTGGGGAAGGATTTAAACAAAACGATTCAAAAGGATTCTCTATTTAGATCAAGTATCACCACGTATTCTGGTGAACTGCGGTGGCGCAGTCTGAGCAGCCCACTTTGACATCTGAGAATCACGAGTTTGTGCCCAGCGGCTGGGCAATCTTTTTTACATTTTTTTTTATTACTGTGAGTGCCAAGGAAGGCATATATCGATGTTCTCAGGAACTTGGTCAAAACGTCCAAAATCGAAGTCTATTTCTATTGATCAGGTTGAGCTCCTTTAGGCATCAATAGCCTGAGCAATTAGCTGAACCACTGCATTAACCAGGTTTCCATCCAACCTTCATATGCCGGTAAAGTGCTCCACATGTTGGATAAAAGGCCAGGTTATTTTTAGGGTAAACTTTCCAAATGTTGACAAGAAAGAAATTGCTAGACAAGAATTGGTATGTCCAGGTGTTGGTAAAAATGTATGCGAGAAATGTTGGTGGACAAGCCTTATATGTGCAAATATTGACATAATAACCATCATATATCGAAAGTCAACTTGGAGTCACGTGATGATACGTTGTGTGGTCCTCCCACTATGACTGGTCAGAAAGCATGCAGTTTATTAGGCTACAGATCGGTCCATGTGAACGGAGTTGAGCAGTCGTAAATCCTGCTCATTGAA
Organism: Oncorhynchus nerka; assembly: GCF_034236695.1. Taxonomy (NCBI): domain Eukaryota; kingdom Metazoa; phylum Chordata; class Actinopteri; order Salmoniformes; family Salmonidae; genus Oncorhynchus; species Oncorhynchus nerka. The sequence continues at coordinate 42,226,651 of NC_088415.1, read as the reverse complement.
GCTCCAAATTCGCTCCATTCATTAAAATCACAATTTAACCAACACCCATCTATTTATGTGACTACCTGGACCTACCAATAGTTTTTTTTTTAAGTATTGAAACCAAACCATATGGATTTGAAATAAAATTATTTGAAATAAACATGAAAAGATGAATGTAAGAAGCAAACATTGTTTCAAATAGGTGACCTGTCATATTAAACACCATATTAACACTCTAAATAGGTCAGGAACGAAAATGAGTTATTTAGGCAATATTATTTCAATTATTCCAAGGCTATAGCCTACAAAGAAATGTGAGCTGTTGGCTAGTAGAGAGCACGTGTCAATACCAGAGGGGCACACTGGCTACGTGCCAATACCAGAGGGGCACACTGGCTACGTGCCAATACCAGAGGGGCACACTGGCTACGTGCCAATACCAGAGGGGCACACTGGCTACGTGCCAATACCAGAGGGGCACACTGGCTACGTGTCAATACCAGAGGGGCACACTGGCTACGTGCCAATACCAGAGGGGCACACTGGCTACGTGTCAATACCAGAGGGGCACACTGGCTACGTGCCAATACCAGAGGGGCACACTGGCTACGTGCCAATACCAGAGGGGCACACTGGCTACGTGCCAATACCAGAGGGGCACACTGGCTACGTGCCAATACCAGAGGGGCACACTGGCTACGTGCCAATACCAGAGGGGCACACTGGCTACGTGCCAATACCAGAGGGGCACACTGGCTACGTGTCAATACCAGAGGGGCACACTGGCTACGTGCCAATACCAGAGGGGCACACTGGCTACGTGTCAATACCAGAGGGGCACACTGGCTACGTGTCAATACCAGAGGGGCACACTGGCTACGTGTCAATACCAGAGGGGCACACTGGCTACGTGTCAATACCAGAGGGGCACACTGGCTACGTGATGCAATCATTTTTGTGAGAAAACCATCAGTAGAGTTGAAAATGCAATTGAAACCCGTTTAAAAGCGTGTGTTTTTTATTCGGTACATGGGAATTTAACCGCAAAAGGTATTTTTATGTGCATTATGTGATCATGCACAGGCTTTTATGTGCAACAAGTCAATTTGATGGAAACACATCTCTGGTAGGAAAATAAGCATATTGTTTTTTTATGTGGATTTTTGAATGTTCTTATGAAAATCTGTCTCCAAATGGATGGAAACCTAGTGATTGACTTCCCTTTTCTTCTATTTTGTCTGCTTTGTACACAACACACACAACACACACACACACCGTCACAACGTGTCAGAAAAAAGGAACAAAACAGAGAGACTTCAGGGTCCTGAGAAAGAGACTGCCCTTATTGCCGCTGAAATTACCTTCACACTAAATTCACCATTCCTCCCCGCCATGCTAACGTGTTGCCATGACGGATCCATATCATCAAAGGGGCTACTACAATGTCAGTTTGTTAAAGCAGTTTGTCCACCAATTTGTGTAAATGCAGTTGTTTTTGCTTGTTTATGATGTTCGAGTGAATATCACACACACGCAGTTGGACACACACATTGAGGTGAAAAAGACTAATCAATCAGTGAAATGTATTTATGAAGCCTTTTTTACATCAGTAGAAGTCACAAAGTGCTGTACAGAAACCCAGACTAAAACCCCAAACAGCAAGCAATGCAGATGGAGAAGCAGGAACCTAGGAAGAAACCTAGAGAGGAACCAGGCTCTGCGGGGTGGCCAGTACTCTTCTGGCTGTGCCGGGTGGAGATTATACGAGTACATGGCCATTGAAGCCAGATTGTTTTTCAAGATGTTCAAACATTCATAGATGACCAGCAGGGTCAAATAATAATCACAGTGGTTGTAGAGGGTGCAACAGGTCAGCACCTCAGGAGTAAATGTTAGTTGGCTTTTCACAGCCGTGCATTCAGAGGTCGAGACAGCAGGTGCGTGCATGAGTGAGAGAGAGAGACGAAAACAGCAGGAACGGGACAAGGTAGCACATCCGGTGAACAGGTTAGGGTTCCATAGCCGAAGACAGAACAGTTGAAACTGGAGCAGCAGCACGACCAGGTGGACTGGGGACAGCAAGGAGTCATCAGGACATGTAGTCCTGAGGCATGGTCCTAGGGCCCAGGTCCTCCAGGGGGGAGGGAGAGAGAGAGAATTAGAGGGGGCATACTTAAATTCACACAGGACACCAGATAAGATAATTACACCAGATAATTATACCAGATATAACAGACTGACCCTAGCCCCCGCACATACAGTTGAAGTTGGAAGTTTACATACACCTTAGCCAACTACATTTATACTCAGTTTTTCACAATTCCTGACATTTAATCCTAGTTAAAATTCCCTGTCTTAGGTCAGTTAGAATCACCACTTTATTTTAAGAATGTGAAATGTCAGAATAATAGTAGAGAGAATGATTTATTTCAGCTTTTATTTCTTTCATCACATTCCCAGTGGGTCAGAAGTTAACATACACTCAATTCGTATTTGGTAGCATTGCCTTTAAATTGTTTAACTTTGGTCAAACGTTTCGGGTAGCCTTCAACAACATCCCACAATAAGTTGGGTGAATTTTGGCCCATTCCTCCTGACAGAGCTGGTGTAACTGCATCAGGTTTGTAGGCCTTGCTCGCACATGCTTTTTCAGTTCTGCCCACAAATTTTCTATAGGTTTGAGATAAGGCCTTTGTGATGGCCACTCCAATAGCTTGACTTTGTTGTCCTTAAGCCATTTTGCCACAACTTTGGAAGTTTGCTTGGGGTCATTGTCCATTTGGAAGACCCATTTTCAACAAAGCTTTAACTTCCTGACTGATGTCTTGAGATGTTGCTTCAATATATCCACATCATTTTCCTGCCTCATGATCTATTTTGTGAAGTCCACCAGTCCCTCCTGCGGCAAAGCACCCCCACAACATGATGCTGCCACCCCCGTGATTAACGGTTGGGATGGTGTTCTTCGGCTTGCAAGCCTCACCCTTTTTCCTCCAAACATGCTGATGGTCATTATGGCCAAACAGTTCTATTTTTGTTTCATCAGAGCAGAGGACATTTCTTCAAAAAGTATGATATAGATACTTTTGTACCTGTTTCTTCCAGCATCGTCACAAGGTCCTTTGCTGTGTTCTGAGATTGATTTACACTTTTCACACCAAAGTACGCTCATCTCTAGGAAACAGAACGCGTCTCCTTCCTGTGTGGTATGATGGCTGCGAGGTCCCATGGTGTTTATACTTGGGTATGATTGATTGTACAGATGAACGTGGTACCTTCAGGCATTTGGAAATTTCTCCCAAGTATGAACCAGACTTGTGGAGCTTTGTAATTTTTTTTCTGAGGTCTTGGCTGATTTCTTTTGATATACCGATGATGTCAACCAAAGAGGCACCGAGTTTGAAGGTAGGCCTTGAAATACATCCACAGGTACACCTCCAATTGACTCAAATGAGGTCAATTAGCCTATCAGAAGCCTCTAAAGTCATGACATAATTATCTGGGATTTTCCAAGCTATTTAAAGGCACAGTCAATTTAGTGTATGTAAACTTCTGACACACTGGAATTGTGAATTATAAGTGAAATAATCTGTCTGTAAACAATTGTTGGAAAATGAATTGTGTCATGCACAAAGTAGATGTCCCAACCGACTTGCCAAGACTATAATTAGTTCACAAGACATTTGTGGAGTGGATGAAAAACTAGTTTTAATGTCCACAGCCTAAGTGTATGTAAACTTACGACTTCAACTGTATACTATTGCAACATACATGGGGTTCAGGGGACACTGAAACCCTCACATTAATAGAATACACTACTATTATCAGCAAAGGGAGGGTATATTACTTTCAAAGTTTACCGGTAAACTACCAGAATCTTTGGTAATCGATCACAAGACGTCTAGTGGCCCTTTTGGGTACTTCATATTATCACAGGTGTCTGTAATAGTCTCTGTCCCTCTGTGTGGCCTCATCACATGTTAATAAGGGGGGTACTGTCATGATTGCTCCAGCTCTCCCTCCCTGGTGCTCAGCACTACGCACTCCTGCCGCCATCATTGCGCACACCTGTTTCCCTCGTCACGCATATCAGCGATTCATTGGACTCACCTGGACTCAGTCACCTATGTTATTACCTCCCCTATATCTGTCTGTTCCCCAGCTCTGTTCCCGACTTCAGCATTAATTGTCGTATGTCGTTGTGTTCCCCGGTTCTGACGCTGCTCCTGTCTACTCCAGCGTTGGTTTTTACTAGCAGCCTTCAACGTTGTTTTAGAGAATTTGGAGGTACATCCAACCAGCCTCACAACCACAGAACACGTGTCACCATGCCAGCCAAAGACCTCCATATCAGGCTTCTTCACCTGCGGGAGTTTGTCTGAGACCAGCCACCCAGACAGCTGATGAAACTGAGGAGTATTTCTGTCTGTAATAAAGCCTTTTCGTGGGGAAAAACTCATTTTGATTGGCTGGGCCTGGCTCCCCAGTGGGTGAGCCTGGCTCCCCAGTGGGTGGGCCTGGCTCCCAAGTGGGTGGGCCTATGCCCTCACAGGCCCACCCATGGCTTCGCCCCTGCCCAGTCACGTGAAATTCATAGATTAGGGCCTAATGAATTGATTTAAATTGACTGATTTCCTTACATTATATGAACAGTAATATGTTCATTATATGTTGAGGCAAAATGATGCTGATGCTAATGAATGGCGGCTTCCTATACTACCGGAAAACAAGCGTTTCAATATGAGCGGTAGGGGGAGTGAACACAGATTAATTCATGTCTACAGTTATGCAGCGATATCAATGAAAGCACAGATTTTGAGGCAATTGGATGTTACTGAGCTAATCGAGGGTCTCTGGAACGGAGGTATCTGTGTATGAGAGACGACTGTCGGTGTGCCTGTGTTCTCCTCAAAGCCAGAGGTATCTGTGTATGAGAGACGACTACCAGTGTGTCTGTCCCATTGAATCCCCACAATGTCGCCACGAAGACGCCAAAACGTATTAGAACAGGTGTCCCTTCTCCCTGGGGTCATCTACTCATCTACCTGCGAGCCATCCTGTCCTCCACTACCTCCCCTCCTCATATCTCTTCATTTTGCCTGTCTTGCTGCTAGCCAGGTCCATCAGGTGATATGAGACTTTAAATGAACCAATCCACGTGTCCAAGCCCCTTGTGCCCTGGGCATGATGCCATAACGACTCAGGAAGGCACGCACCTGAAGTTGGCGTCCACTTGAGACCCGGGAAATGGAGGAGGCTCTTGTTAATTTATGCTCCGTAAGCAAATGGGTTTGGTGAAAGGTTTCGAGGCAGCTGCGGTTGTTTCTGCCTCTGGGTTTGAAACAGAGACTTCTGTAAGCTTTACTGCTCATCACCGCAGTAAGAGTGAATAGTTGGTGAAATGATATTAGCTCAGCTCAGCTCAGCTCAGCTCAACTCAGCTCCCATCAACTTTCATTGGCATGATTTGTATGTATCTCGTGGACTGGTGCCCCACCCCGATCCCTCTTCTGCTGCTTATTGCCTTCTCTCCTGCCTGCTCATCAGAAATATTCAGGTGGAAATTAATGGGCATGACAGGGATCATGGTGGTTCAGGCAATAACAGAGACGGAGATTGGAAAATACAAAACACTTCCAGATTGCATTATGCACCTACTGATTGCATCGGAGTGGTTGTTATCGGGGTAATGTGCGTGTGTCCGTGCTTGTATTCGTACATGCGTGCGTGTGTCTTTCATTGGAATGATTGGAATGATTTGTGCCTCCTTACTAGGCCAAGCAGTCCGTTAAAGAAGTTGGTGAAAATGACGCAATATCAGTATGATCACGACAATAAAAACAGATAGAGGTTTATTTTCCTACCATCATGCATTGTGTTGTGTCCCCCCCAAAATATCAAAAAGGAAACATTACAAGCTTGCAACATACGTCTGATTATTCATTATGAATAGGATTTATTATGTTTCTATTCTCAATTGTAACCGCAATGTCACAAATAACTGAACACACACACACACACAACATGAGCAGATTAACTTGGTCAAAACGTTTCTTTATTAAAGACAATCATAAATGTTGGTACATATTTCTTTTGATCCAAAGCGACAATGAGTGAGTCACTCAGCTTTATGCTGACAAATACAGTTGTATGCTGTAAAATAGCCTACTAAATAGGCCAAGCCTAAACGAACACATTAAATTGCCGAAATAAACGAGTACATTTCCTAAATAAAAGTAATTAATTAAGTAGCTCAGGTCTTGAAAATACGGGCAACCTTTAATCCCCTCCCTATCCTCGCTGGACTCTCTTTCATTCAGTTTCTTCTTCACATCAGCAAAGAAGGACTCCGTGTTTCAGAAACTCTTTCACCCTGTGGTAAATAAAGCCAGTTTCTTATTTAGAATGATTTATTTCTGTTTCTATAGGGAAAGAAACCTTTAAAGCCCACCGTGCCTATTTTTCAAAAATCAGCAATCCACATGTCAAGTGTAAATGCGCCATTGTATTTACCCACGTTCTCTAGCAACTTTTTGTTGTTGTTGCCTGATGCAGGACTCTAGTGCCAAAGGAGAGAGACTCTCAGACTGAAACATTCACACCTTCATTCATTTACAAAGCGACAGTCTAACAGCTCAGCTAGTTGTGAAAAAATCCCCTAATTTGTTGCCACAGTTTAGACTACCGATAGATCAGCGTTCTAACTCCCCCTTGTGATGGTGTGGTGCAATGATAGAATGACACAATTTACCACCATCTGCCACCATCTACCACAAAGTGTTTCAGCATAAACTCCAAACTTTTAATTGAGGAACCACTCTACATATATTATGACAGGATTAACCTGGGTAGCGTAAGCGTCATTAGTGTTAGCATCATTAAGAGTAGCATCATTAGCGTTAGCATAATTGGCGTTTAGGTCTCATCCGTGGCTCCAGAGGCTGAAGGCAGAACACCTGGCAGAGCAACACAGCTCTCAGTGGGCTCCTCTATCCTTGCCACAGCTGGCTAGCCTCCCCCAAGCCATAGAGCCCAAACCACTTTCCAGAAGCCACAGCGTGCACCATGCACCTGCACATGTAGTTCATTTCTTTGTTAGTAAGACATAAGGGAACACTAAAATAACACATCCTAGATCTTATTAAATACTTTTTTCTTTACATAGTTGAATGTGCTGACAACAAAATCACACAAAAATGATCAATGGAAATCAAATTTATCAACCCATGGAGGTCTGCATTTGGTGTCACACTCAAAATTAAAGTGGAAAACCACACTAAAGGCTGATCCAACTTTGATGTAATGTCCTTAAAACAAGTCAAAATGAGGCTCAATAGTGTGTGGCCTCCACACGCCTGTATGACCTCCCTACAATGCCTGGGCATGCTCCTGATGAGGTGGCGGATGGTCTCCTGAGGGCTCTCCTCTCAGACCTGGACTAAAGCATCCGCCAACTCCTGGACAGTCTGTGGTGCAACATGGCGTTGGTGGATGGAGTGAGACATGATGTCCCAGATGTGCTCAATTGGATTCAGGTCTGGGGAACGGCGGGCCAGTCCATAGCATCAATGCCTTCCTCTTGCAGGAACTGCTGACACACTCCAGCCTCATGAGGTCTAGCATTGTCTTGCATTAGGAGGAACCCAGGGACAACCGCACCAGCATATGGTCTCACAAGGGGCAGAAGATCTCATCTCGGTACCTAATGGCAGTCAGGCTACCTCTGGCGAGCACATGGAGGGCTGTGCGGCCCTCCAAAGAAATGCCACCCCACACCATGACTGACCCACCGCCAAACCGGTCATGCTGGAGGATGTTGCAGCAGCAGAACGTTCTCCACGGCGTCTCCAGACTGTCACGTCTGTCACATGTGCTCAGTGGGAACCTGCTTTCATCTGTGAAGAGCACAGGGCGCCAGTTGCGAATTTGCCAATCTTGGTGTTCTCTGGCAAATGAAAAACGTCCTGCACGGTGTTGGGCTGTAAGCACAACCCCCACCTGTGGACGTCGGGCCCTCATACCATCCTCATGGAGTCTGTTTCTGACCGTTTGAGCAGACACATGCACATTTGTGGCCTGCTGGAGGTCATTTTGCAGGGATCTGGCAGTGCTCCTCCTGCTCCTCCTTGCACAAAGGCGGAGGTTGCGGTCCTGCTGCTGGGTTGTTGCCCTCCTACGGCCTCCTCCACGTCTCCTGATGTACTGGCCTGTCTCCTGGTAGCGCCTCCATGCTCTGGACACTACGCTGACAGACACAGCAAACCTTCTTGCCACAGCTCGCATTGATGTGCCATCCTGGATGAGCTGCACTACCTGAGCCACTTGTGTGGGTTGTAGACTCCGTCTCATGCTACCACTAGAGTGAAAGCACAGCGAGCATTCAAAAGTGACCAAAACATCAGCCAGGAAGCATAGGAACTGAGAAGTGGTCTGTGGTCCCCACCTGCAGAACCACTCCTTTATTGGGGGTGTCTTGCTAATTGCCTATAATTTCCACCTGTTATCTATTCCATTTGCACAACAGCATGTGAAATTTATTGTCAATCAGTGTTGCTTCCTAAGTGGACAGTTTGATTTCACAGAAGTGTTCCCTTTATTTTTTTGAGCAGTGTATAATACCAGTGTATAATACCACTCATCTTGGTCATCGAGAGTAGGCCTAACAAACGTCACGAGGGAGAGATGTGCAACACATTAGCTTGGAGATGGCTTTCTGATACATTTCAACTGTCCACAACACTCCACATATCCCTTCCTGAATGACATGATCTTTTTATGAATTTATGCTACCTTACGTGCTTTCTGAACTTTGCCTGTCTGCATCCTGACATCCTGTATTGGTCTGCAGAAGTGACCTGATCAGAACACATGTGGTCACGAGACAGAAAAGACTGTATTCGATCGCAGATGTCCAGCAGCATGCACAGTGGATAAACACGTACAGATGCACGGCACGCACGCGCGCACACACACATACCAGCGCATCAGTGGTTAGCTACAGATAAAAGCAACACTACAGTCAGTGCCCCCTAACAGTCCACGTTGCCATAGGGGCCCAACCAAGGAAAATGGTATGCTGACAGGTTAACAGTCTGGGGACAGTCTACAAACACAGTCCATGTACAGAGCTGTGCTTTCTGTTCAAATACTCTTAATCTAGAAAAAAGTTTTGCAGTATCGATTACTGTCAGAAAGTGACAGAATAAACATTGACACTTTATTTGTATAGTCCATCTGTAGATGCTCTACAGATTATCTCTACGTAACATTTCAATTCACCCTAACCCTAGCTCTAACCCTAACCTCAACCCTTACCCTTATTCTAAACCTAACCCTAACCATGACCTTAGCAAACAGTTCCTTATCAACAGATAGTTTGTTGATAGTATCATCTGTAGAACATCTACAGACGGACTATTCAGACTATCCAAATAAATTGTGAGTGAATTAACACTTGATTCTCTCACCCACATGCAGTGTGAATGACTACAAAACATCAGCCCATCACTTCCCAGTTACCAATGAAAAGAGGACATAAAAATCCAAATTCTATACATGTACAGTATAATGTGAGCATTTCATGTCTAAATCAAGACGACTACCTAAATAGGACTGAATAGAAAAGCATGTCAAAGGGGTGTTTTCATGGAAGATTTACAAGTTTATCTGTAACAAATCTAGATAGTGTTTCTGATACTGTGCTCTGACATGTTGTAGTCTACTTTGAAAATCCAACATTCTGGTTAGAATATAATCTTGTCCCAAGCCAGGTCTCTCTGTCATATTTGAGCCTGAGTGCAAGGTTAGTTAGTTGAATGTAATATTGAATGTTTGATTGGAAAGTCTGCAAACAAAATAATTTTCCAATGGTTTCGTTCTGAACAGAAGCATATTTTTTATTTTGTTCTGTTCCATTTCTGTTCCCTTTTAAACCTTTGAAATTGTTTTTTTTTAAACGTTAAATTACTTCACCAATCGTGCAGTGCGGATGGAGCAGCTTGCTGTGGAGCGGGCAAGCTATAGTTCAGTGAGTTGTTTACATGCGTGATGGAAAGACAAGTGTAGGGTGAGAAATGCAACTGAAATTTTGAAGGTGGGAAGAGAGTGCGAGAGGGTGGAGGAGGAGGAGGATTGTGATGACATTAATTATCCGAATTAGGCCCACAGGATTATACCTATGGAGGAGTGGCTTCTGTGGAGGGTCTTTTAACCTCTTAAGTCGACCCTATACTTTTTTGAACATTTTGTTAAAAATCGCGCAACATTTCAGCGCCCTGCTACTCATGCCAGGAATATAGTACGTTCATATGGTTAGAATGTGTGGATAGGAAACCCTCGGACGTTTTTAAAACTGGTTAAATCACGACTGTGGCTATAACATAACGTGCGTTACATCGGAAAGCGCAGGAAAACCTGATCACAGAAAATGGAAATAAATATCCTTGCGCCACTTCCAGCAATTGTTAACAGTGAGCCGAATTAGATAAGACCGAGCATTCAACTCCCACAGCATCCCCATGTTGTCTAGAGTCTTGTGAATTGAATCATCTTTGATTCTTGGTTGAACCGAAACAGGGGCACCACTTACCTCCGGTCTCCGCCCAGATCATTCCGGAAGAGCTCTCTTGTGAAATTTTTTCCAAGACGACAGCTAATGATTTTTACATCGCCTAAGGATGATTTTTATCGCTTATTAACGTTTACTAATACCTAAAGTAGCATTACAAACGTATTTCGAAGTGTTTTGTGAAAGTTTATCGTCTACTTTTTGAATTTTAAAAAATGACGTTACGTTGTGAAATCGCTGTTTTTTTCGTTTATCACACAGTCTACATATAACGATATCTTGGCTTTATATGGCCCGATTTAATCGAAATAAAGACCCAATAGTGTTTATGGGACATCTAGGAGTGCCAACAAAGAAGATGGTGAAAGGTAATGACTGTTTTCTATTTTATTGTGCGGTTTGTGTAACGCCGAAATGCTAATTATTTTGTTTACGTCCCCTGCTGTGCTTTTGTGTTGCATGCTATCAGATAATAGCTTCTCATGCTGTCGCCGAAAAGCATTTTAAAAATCTGACTTGTTGCCTGGATTCACAACGAGTGTAGCTTTAATTTGATACCCTGCATGTGTATTTTAATGAACTTTTGAGTTTTAACTAATACTATTAGCATTTAGCGTAGCGCATTTGCATTTCCAGAGCTCTAGTTGGGATGCAAGCGTCCCAAGTAGAAGCAAGAGGTTAATGTCTTTGAACTTCAGAGTTGGCTTGACATTGGACCAGAGAGGCTAGCTAGCTAACAAGCTTGTGTGTGCAGAGAGACACCAGAATTAAAAACACGTCTTACCTTTTCGTAGTTAATAAATCCAAAATGAACTGGGATAACCGTAGTATCCCTAACTAGCATTGAAAAAGTTCATCCATTCTCTAATAAAAAAATCTTCTCTCTATATTCTGAATCATGCTTGTGACTACAGTAGGCTACAGCTATGCTTCGGGGGGAAGAGCAGGTAGCCTATACGCACAAGCTGATTTTCAGCTGGCAGGCAGACACTGGAAGAAGTTTCTCATTGACAGAGGGAGGGCGTTGCATAGGCACTATGTTGCATGGTTTCCATGCTTTTAAAATAATGGTTATGTTCCGGAAACAGTATAGATCACTTTCATTCCCGGTTCTGATTCTGTTCCTTGAACATTTCTGTTCAGGTTTTCGATTCTGTTCACTAGTTGAAAAAACATCTCAAGACTGCTGCAGTTGCAGACAAGAATACAAATAAGATGTTTCTTGATGGAGCCAAAAACACACACACACAGAAACACTGATTGCCCCTGTGACAGGACACTAATGTCTTCTTCCTTGCTAAACCACTTTTACTTCTTTATCAACTGAATGACGAGCAGTAAATGGGAATCAACTCTACCAGAAGCACCAAAACTGTCCGCTGATTTAAAAAAAGTTTGAGAATAAACAACATTGAAGTGTCTTGTTTTTCCGGTTTCTCTCGTACTCACCATCTGAATCGTTTTCATTGTCATAAAGTGCAGGAACAGATTTTTGAAGAGAATACAAAACACTTTCAGGCCCTAACTGGAGAACATTGAAACCAGACACACATGCACTCATGCACTTACACACACCAGGCAAATCACTCAAGATTGACTTCGAAATTGGACGTCTGTCCATGTCCTGAGGATGTCGGGAAATGCCTTCAAAACCAGCAATTAGGGGCAACAGTGAGCGCTATTGCCATCAAGTATTCCCATGACTCTGGATCCGTTCATTCCCAGTGGTAGACTCTAATTTAAATATGTTTTAAGCCTATCCTTAACCTTTAACTTAATTTTTTGTGATTATAATATTCACATGGAAAAGTCCACAGACCCACTCCAAAAGGCTTTCGGAGCCATCATCGACTCAGTGGGTTTTGTCTAACATGTCTCTGGACCTACTCACTGTCACAGTCGTACTCTGTACCTAGTTTTGTCCCATGGAATAAATGTTGTGGATCTTAATGTTTTTCCTCATAATCCTGGACTATCGGACCACCATTTTATTACGTTTGCAATCGCAACAAATAATCTGCTCAGACCCCAACCAAGGAGCATCAAAAGTCGTGCTATAAATTCTCAGACAACACAAAGATTCCTTGATGCCCTTCCAGACTCCCTCTGCCTACCCAAGGACGTCAGAGGACAAAAATCAGTTAACCACCTAACTGAGGAACTCAATTTAGCCTTGCACAATACCCTAGATGCAGTTGCACCCCTAAAAACTAAAAACATTTGTCATAAGAAACTAGCTCCCTGGCATACAGAAAATACCCGAGCTCTGAAGCAAGCTTCCAGATAATTGTAACGGAAATGGTGCCACACCAAACTGGAAGTCTTCCGACTAGCTTGGAAAGACAGTACCGTGCAGTATCGAAAGCCCTTATTGCTGCTCGATCATTCTATTTTTCCAACTTAATTGAGGAAAATAAGAACAATCCTAAATTTATTTTTGATACTGTCGCAAAGCTAACTAAAAAGCAACATTCCCCAAGTGAGGATGGCTTTCACTTCAGCAGTAATAAATACATTAACTTCTTTGAGGAAAAGATCATGATCATTAGAAAGCAAATTACGGACTCCTCTTTAAATCTCCAAAGCTCAGTTGTCCTGAGTCTGCACAACTCTGCCAGGACCTAGGATCAAGAGAAACACTCAAGTGTTTTAGTACTCTATCTCTTGACACAATGATGAAAATAATCATGGCCTCTAAACCTGCAAGCTGCATACTAGACCCTATTCCAACTAAACTACTGAAAGAGCTGCTTCCTGTGCCTGGCCCGCCTATGTTGAACATAATAAATGGCTCTCTATCCACCGGATGTGTACTAAACTCACTAAAAGTGGCAGAGATAAAGCCTCTCTTGAAAAAGCCAAACCTTGACCCAGAAAATATAAAAAAACTATCGGCCTATATCGAATCTTCCATTCCTCTCAAAATTTTTAGAAAAAGCTGTTGCGCAGCAACTCACTGATTCCTGAAGACAAACAATGTATACAAAATGCTTCAGTCTGGTTTTAGACCCCCTCATAGCACTGAGACTGCACTTGTGAAGGTGGTAAATGACCTTTTAATGGCGTCAGACCGAGGCTCTGCATCTGTCCTCTGCATCTGTGGGAAAGATATCAGTTTGTCTCTGTGAATGGCTTGTCCTCTGAAGGAATCAATTGTAAATTTTGATGTTCCTCAAGGTTCCGTTTTAGGACCACCATATATTTTACCTCTTTGGGATGTCATTTGAAAACATAATGTTAACTTTCACTGCTATGCGGATGACACACAGCTGTACATTTCAATGAAACATGGTGAAGCCCCAAAATTGCCCTCGCTAGAAGCCTGTGTTTCAGACATAAGGAAGTGGATGGCTGCAAGGAAGTGGATGGACGAAACAGAGATCCTTGTTCTAAGTCCCAAGAAACAAAGAGATCTGTTGAATCTGACAATTAATCTTGTGGTTGTACAGTCATCTAAAAAAAAACTATGAAGGACCTCAGCGTTACTCTGCACCCGGATCTCTCTTTTGACGAACATATCAAGACTGTTTACAAGGACAGCTTTTTTCCATCTACGTAACATTGCAAATATCAGAAACTTTCTGTCCAAAAATGATGCAGAAAAATGAATCCATGCTTTTGTTACTTCTAGGTTAGACTACTGCAATGCTCTACTTTCCGGCTACCCGGATAAAGCACTAAATAAACTTCAGTTAGTGCTAAATACGGCTGCTAGAATCCTGACTAGAACCCAAAAAATTATCATATTACTCCAGTGCTAGCCTCCCTACGCTAGCTTCCTGTTAAGGCAAGGGCTTATTTCAAGGTTTTACTGCTAACCTACAAAGCATTACATGGGCTTGCTCCTACCTATCTGTCTGATTTGGTCCTGCCGTACATACCTACACGTACGCTACGGTCACAAGACGCAGGCCTCCTAATTGTCCCTAGAATTTCTAAGCAAACAGCTGGAGGCAGGGCTTTCTCCTATAGAGCTCCATTTTTATGGAATGGTCTGCCTACCCATGTGAGAGATGCAGACTCGGTCTCAACCTTTAAGTATTTGCCGAAGACTCATCTCTTCAGTAAATCATATGATTGAGTGTAGTCTGGCCCAGGAGTTTACAGGTGAATGGAAAGGCTCTGGAGCAACGAACCGCCCTTGCTGTCTCTGCCTGGCCGGTTCCCCTCTCCACTGGGATTCTCTGCCTCTAACCCTTTTACAGGGGCTGAGTCACTGGCTTACTGGTGCCCTTTCATGCCGTCGCTAGGAGGTGCGCGTCACCTGAGTGGGTTGAGTCACTGACGTGATCTTCCTGTCTGGGTTGGCGCCCCCCCTTGGGTTGTGCCGTGGCGGAGATCTTTGTGGGCTATACTCAGCCTTTTCTCAGGATGGTAAGTTGGTCGTTGAAGATATCCCTCTAGTGGTGTGGGGGCTGTGTTTTGGCAAAGTGGGTGGGGTTATATCCTGCCTGTTTGGCCCTGTCCGGGGGTATCATCGGATGGTGCCACAGTGTCTCCTGACCCCTGTCTCAGCCTCCAGTATTTATGCGGCAGTAGTTTATGTGTCGGGGGGCTAGGGTCAGTTTGTTATATCTGGAGAACTTCTGTCTTATCCGGTGTCCTGTGTGAATTTAAGTATGCTCTCTCTAATTCTCTCTTTCTCTCTTTCTTTCTCTCTCTCGGAGCACCTGAGCCCTAGGACCATGCCTCAGGACTACCTGGCATGATGACTCCTTGCTATCCCCAGTCCACCTGGCCGTGCTGCTGCTCCAGTTTCAACTGTTCTGCCTGCGGCTCTGGAACACTGACCTATTCACCGGACGTACTACCTGTCCCAGACCTACTGTTTTCAACTCTCTAGAGACAGCAGGAGCGGTGGAGATACTCTTAATGATCGGCTATGAAAAGCCAACTGACATTTACTCCTGAGGTGCTGACTTGCTGCACCCTCGACAACTACTGTGATTATTATTATTTGACCATGCTGGTCATTTATGAACATTTATGAACATTTGAACATTTGGCCATGTTCTGTTATAATCTCCACCCCACACATCCAGAAGAGGACTGGCCACCCCTCATAGCCTGGTTCCTCTCTAGGTTTCTTCCTGGGTTTTGGCCTTTCTACAGAGTTTTTCCTAGCCACCGTGCTTCTACACCTGCATTGCTTGCTGTTTGGGGTTTTAGGTTGGGTTTCTGTACAGCACTTTGAGATATCAGCTGATGTAAGAAGGGCTATTTAAATACATTTGATTTGATTTGATTTGATTGAACCATTCGCCATGACCATGATATTATACGCATTTTTCAATTCATGTGAAATGTTACACGTCCAGTTCGTGCAATATGTTACGAATTTGTTGAGCATAAGATCCCGGAGTGGATCTTTAATGTTTTAACCCTATCCAAAACCTCAACCCCTTATTAACTTCTACATTTTACGTTTGGAGAAACATAACGATACTGAACAGGAGTAAACCCAGGGTGTCACAAGCACTTTGAAATTTGACGTTTGGAGGAACGTGGACAAACGTCAGAATCTAATTGGTCAAACTGTGAGATCTTGTTGCACACACACCCCACAATGAAATTGTATCTTGTTGCACACACACGTTTGTGATACACCACTAGACTTCCTCTGGTTGTTTTTATTTCTGGCTTTGCTGTGTCGCCGTTGGCCGTTTACGTATTTCCTGGTAGTGTGTTCACACCTTCTTCAAACGCACACACACACATGTACACAAGCACGCACACACACACGTATGCACGCACATACACACATACACACACAAACACACACCACATCGGTCCCTGAAATTCATTGACAATAGATCATCAGTTATGTCTCCTCTCATAGCCTGCAGATACAGCTGTTTTTACACCCACAAGCTCCATCCCCTCTCTCTCTCTCTCTCTCTCTCTCTCTCTCTCTCTCTCTCTCTCTCAATTTCAATTCAATTCAAGGGCTTTATTGGCATGGGAAACATGTGTTAACATTGCCAAAGCAAGTGAGGTAGACAACATACAAAGTGAATATATAAAGTGAAAAACAACAAAAATTAACAGTAAACATTACACATACAGAAGTTTCAAAACAGTAAAGACATTACACATGTCATATTATATATATATATACAATGTACAAATAGTTAAAGGACACAAGATAAAATGAATAAGCATAAATATGGGTTGTATTTACAATGGTGTTTGTTCTTCACTGGTTGCCCTTTTCTCGTGGCAACAGGTCACAAATATTGCTGCTGTGATGGCACACTGTGGAATTTCACCCAAAAGATATGGGAGTTTTTCAAAATTGGATTTGTTTTCGAATTCTTTGTGGATCTGTGTAATCTGGGGGAAATATGTCTCTCTAATATGGTCATACATTGGGCAGGAGGTTAGGAAGTGCAGCTCAGTTTCCACCTCATTTTGTGGGCAGTGAGCACATAGCCTGTCTTCTCTTGAGAGCCATGTCTGCCTACGGCGGCCTTTCTCAATAGCAAGGCTATGCTCACTGAGTCTGTACATAGTCAAAGCTTTCCTTAATTTTGGGTCAGTCACAGTGGTCAGGTATTCTGCCGCTGTGTACTCTCTGTGTAGGGCCAAATAGCATTCTAGTTTGCTCTGTTTTTTTGTTAATTCTTTCCAATGTGTTAAGTAATTATCTTTTTGTTTTCTCATGATTTGGTTGGGTCTAATTGTGCTGTTGTCCTGGGGCTCTGTAGGGTGTGTTTGTGTTTGTGAACAGAGCCCCAGGACCAGCTTGCTTAGGGGACTCTTCTCCAGGTTCATCTCTCTGTAGGTGATGGCTTTGTTATGGAAGGTTTGTGAATCGCTTCCTTTTAGGTGGTTGTAGAATTTAACGTCTCTTTTCTGGATTTTGATAATTAGTGGGTATCGGCCTAATTCTGCTCTGCATGCATTATTTGGTGTTTTACGTTGTACACAGAGGATATTTTTGCAGAATTCTGCGTGCAGAGTCTCAATTTGGTGTTTGTCCCATTTTGTGAAGTCTTGGTTGGTGAGCGGACCCCAGACCTCACAACCATAAAGGGCAATGGGCTCTATGACTGATTCAAGTATTTTTAGCCAAATCCTAATTGGTATGTTGAAATGTATGTTTCTTTTGATGGCATAGAATGCCTTTCTTGCCTTATCTCTCAGATCGTTCACAGCTTTGTGGAAGTTACCTGTGGCGCTGTTGTTTAGGCCAAGGTATGTATAGTTTTTTGTGTGCTCTAGGGCAACAGTGTCTAGATGGAATTTGTATTTGTGGTCCTGGTGACTGGACCTTTTTTGGAACACCATTATTTTGGTCTTACTGAGATTTACTGTCAGGGCCCAGGTCTGACAGAATCTGTGCATAAGATCTAGGTGCTGCTGTAGGCCCTCCTTGGTTGGTGACAGAAGCACCAGATCATCAGCAAACAGCAGACATTTGACTTCGGATTCTAGCAGGGGGAGGCCGGGTGCTGCAGACTTTTCTAGTGCCCGTGCCAATTCGTTGATATATATGTTGAAGAGGGTGGGGCTTAAGCTGCATCCCTGTCTAACCCCACAACCCTGTGTGAAGAAATGTGTGTGTTTTTTGCCAATTTTAACCGCACACTTGTTGTTTGTGTACATGGATTTTATAATGTCGTATGTTTTACCCCCAACACCACTTTCCATCAGTTTGTATAGCAGACCCTCATGCCAGATTGAGTCGAAGGCTTTTTTGAAATCAACAAAGCATGAGAAGACTTTGCCTTTGTTTTGGTTTGTTTGGTTGTCAATTAGGGTGTGCAGGGTGAATACATGGTCTGTTGTACGGTAATTTGGTAAAAAGCCAATTTGACATTTGCTCAGTACATTGTTTTCATTGAGGAAATGTACGAGTCTGCTGTTAATAATAATGCAGAGGATTTTCCCAAGGTTACTGTTGACACATATTCCACGGTAGTTATTGGGGTCAAATTTGTCTCCACTTTTGTGGATTGGGGTGATCAGTCCTTGGTTCCAAATATTGGGGAAGATGCCAGAGCTAAGTATGATGTTAAAGAGTTTTAGTATAGCCAATTGGAATTTGTTGTCTGTATATTTGATCATTTCATTGAGGATACCATCGACACCACAGGCAATAGTTGATTCTAAGATCTGTATTTGATCATGTATATGTTTTTGCTCTTTGTTCTTTGTTATAGAACCAAAAAGATTGGAGAAGTGGTTTACCCATACATCTCCATTTTGGATAGATAATTCTTTGTGTTGTTGTTTGTTTAGTGTTTTCCAATTTTCCCAGAAGTGGTTAGAGTCTATGGATTCTTCAATTGCATTGAGCTGATTTCTGACATGCTGTTCCTTCTTTTTCCGTAGTGTATTTCTGTATTGTTTTAGTGATTCACCATAGTGAAGGCGTAGACTCAGGTTTTCCGGGTCTCTATGTTTTTGGTTGGACAGGTTTCTCAATTTCTTTCTTAGATTTTTGCATTCTTCATCAAACCATTTGTCATTATTGTTTATTTACTTCGGTTTTCTATTTGAGATTTTTAGATTTGATAGGGAAGCTGAGAGGTCAAATATACTGTTAAGATTTTCTACTGCCAGGTTTACACCTTCACTATTACAGTGGAACGTTTTACCCAGGAAATTGTCTAAAAGGGATTGAATTTGTTGTTGCCTAATTGTTTTTTGGTAGGTTTCCAAACTGCATTCCTTCCATCTATAGCATTTCTTAATGTTACTCAGTTCCTTTGGCTTTGATGCCTCATGATTGAGTATTGCTCTGTTTAAGTAGACTGTGATTTTGCTGTGGTCTGATAGGGGTGTCAGTGGGCTGACTGTGAACACTCTGAGAGATTCTGGGTTGAGGTCAGTGATAAAGTAGTCTACAGTACTACTGCCAAGAGATGAGCTATAGGTGTACCTACCATAGGAGTCCCCTCGAAGCCTACCGTTGACTATGTACATACCCAGCGTGCGACAGAGCTGCAGGAGTTGTGACCCGTTTTTGTTGGTTATGTTGTCATAGTTGTGCCTAGGGGGCATATGTGGGAGGGGATGCTGTCACCTCCAGGCAGATGTTTGTCCCCCTGTGTGCTGAGGGTGTCAGGTTCTTGTCCGGTTCTGGCATTTAGGTCGCCACAGACTAGTACATGTCCCTGGGCCTGGAAATGATTGATTTCGCCCTCCAGGATGGAGAAGCTGTCTTCATTAAAATATGGGGATTCTAGTGGGGGGATATAGGTAGCACACAGGAGGACATTTTTCTCTGTTAGGATAATTTCCTTTTGAATTTCTAGCCAAATGTAGAATGTTCCTGTTTTGATTAATTTAATGGAGTGAGTTAGGTCTGCTCTATACCAAATTAGCATACCCCCTGAGTCCCTTCCCTGTTTCACACCTGGTAGTTTGGTGGATGGGACTACCAGCTCTCTGTAACCTAGAGGGCAACCAGTGGGTCTGTCTCCTCTATACCAGGTTTCTTGTAGGATGACAATGTCTGTGTAACCGATTTCTTTGGTGAAGTCCGGGTTTCTGCTCTTCAGGCCAAAGGCAGATGACCTCAGGCCTTGGATATTCCAGGATGATATAGTGAATGCTTTTTGTTCCATAGAGTGTCCAATGTTGTTGGTCGTGGTTTGGCCTCAGGCCAGTAAGTATGAGCAGAGCCTGCTGAGCATCTGGTACATGCCATTGGCTTGGGCGAGTGTGAGAGTGGGGGTTGGGACTGTTTGCCCGCTCACTACCTGGGCGTATGTGTGGCTTCCATGTTGAGGCCCTCTTTGCGGGGGTGGGGTGCATGGGGTGGGCCCTCGCCGGTCTGGGTGGGGTGTCTATTGATTTGTTGCTCCTGTGTGAAGTGTTGGGGATACGTTTGAGAGCGATGTCCTTTAGAGTTCGGGCAAAGGTGGGCACTGCTGCCTTTTAGAGGTGGACCTGGTCATAGAGGCTGTTCAAGTCCAGGGTGGAGTGGTGGGCCAGGAAAACATTTGGTTTTGAGGCACAGTCACGGGAAATACTTGCATTTACCCGCTGTATTGTGGCAGGGTGGAAGTCTTTTCGTGGTAGCAGGGTGGAGATAACCACTTGTGCGTTGGGGAAAGTAGAAGAAGCCTTTTCAATCACTCCCTTCAGTGCTGTGGCTACTCTTTCTTGCTGTGCTCTCAGGTCGTTTGTGCCTGTGTGTATTATTATGTGGCTGGGTGACCCTAGTTTGGCCTCAGACAGAAGGTCTAGGGCGCGCTGGGTGTTTGGACACCAGAGTTTAGACACACTGTGTTTGGGAAAAAGTTTTTTTTCTTCTATATATTTCCCATTTGAGTCCATAAGTAGTACAATCTGTGTCTTGTGTTTGTCCTCAGTGGGTGTGGGGGGGTTGTCAGAAGGGCTATCAGGCAGGCTGACAGGGGGTGCTCAGAGGGGGTGAGAGCCGCTGGGCTTGGGGTTCTTCATTTGTCTGTTCTGCTGTGATGTCGACTCTATGGTCAGGGTCTGGTGTGGACTGTTCTGCTGTGGTGTCGAGACTTTTGTTGGGTGCTGAGGTGGGCTGTTCTGCTGGCTTCTCTGTGGGGGTGGCCACCTCTCTAGTGGGTTGTTCTCTGTCGCACGCCGTCCCCCTCAACCTCTCCTCCATCCCCCTCACCCTCTCCTCCATCCCCCTCAACCTCTCCTCCATCCCCCTCAACCTCTCCTCCACCAGCAGTCTGACACTCTCCTCTAGTGCTCTGTTCTGCTCCTCTTTCTCCTGTTGTATTTGTCTCACCACTGTCCAAAGTGCAGATATGTCTCTGTCCACCTCCAGCTCTCCGGGTCTGGTTAAGGGGCTGTTGTTGTGCTGGACTGTTGTCTGGGTCTGTGCTGACTGAAGTGTAATCACCTGCTGTTCCAGCTCCACCTGCCTTATCTCCAGCTGGGTGAATTTGTCCTTCATTTCAATGAGGGAGTGGTAATCTGTGCTGGGAGGTTGACTCTCTGCTGGGGGTTGCTCATCTGTGGGGTTACATAATGAAGAGGTCTGGTCTGACCCGCTCGGTGTGGGGGTATCTTTATCAAGGGAGAGCTTCTCCTGCTGGGCTAATTCTTTGATTAGGTGAAAGTCCAGCTGAAACTGTTTGTGATTACCCTGTGCCATTACTGTTCCGGACTTATAGATATTTATATTACTTGACTCAGAGTCCTCGTTATCAAGTTTCCACCCCTCGTTAATCCCCGCTCTCGTAACAAGAGGGTAGTGTGTTAATATAGCACTGTGCCATGCCAGGGGATGGTTTGTGTGGAAGATAAGGTTGCTGATGTTCCCATTTTTGTAATAGTCAGCAAAAAGTGTCTCTTGATTTTCCATAAGGAGCTTCATTTTGTAATATTTTCTTGCCTTATTATTCTTTACATGCACAGGGTACTGTATTTTAATTACCTCTGAACAGCAGGAGGGAGCTTCTAAGGCCTCTCCATTTGGTTGGGGTAGACTGTGTGACTCTCCTGCCATTGTTGGGCTAAAGGGCTTTGACACCTCTCACTTGACACGTCGGTGCTAGTTGAAGCTGTATCAAGCTTGGCAGAATTATGTTAGAATTCAGTCCTTATAAAGTAATGTTGTGTATTTCTTCTATCTCTCTATAGTGCTGTTTCTTGTATTATGGTCTCTTGTTTCTTTAGAGGTTTCACTTTGTTGTCCTTTTTCTTTTCCTTTTTCTTCTGTCCTTATTTTGTCTTCCTTTCTTCTGTTAACTAGATATTAACTAGATATTTTTTGTTGTTATTCTTTGTAAGCTAGCTAGCTTCTTCCAGGAGAGTCCCTAGCAACTGCTTAGCAACAAGTAAACAATTCAGCTAGCAATTCAGCTAGCTAAGATAACTGTACAATTTTATGAAAAATAGTTACTTTTTTAAAAGCCTGTCTTTTTGGTTTGTTCCTTGTTTTGTCTTCTATTGAGTCTTGCAGTTTTCTCTTGATTTTTTCGATGTACTTCACTCTAAAAAACCATTTAAATCTCAATATATACAGGAGCTCATTTTTCAGCAGCTGCTCAATTTGGAACTCCGGAATGTCTCTCTCTCCCTCTCTCTCTCTCTCCCTTTTTCTGCTCTTCCATAACTCAGAACTCACATATTTGTTTCCTTTTTTATCACTGTAGCAAATATTGGTCTTAATCTTTTACTCTGCATTGTTGGGAATTGACTCACTCTAGTGACGTCACTCACACTCTCTACTCTTTTGACTAGTTGAATGAAGACTTCAAAACTAGAAAAAGTTGTATTTTTCCCTTTCAGACCTTTTAGGGATAGGGGGCAGCATTGGGATGTTTGGATGAAAAAGCGTGCCCATAGTAAACTGCCTGTTGCTCAGGCCCAGAAGCTAGAATATGCATATAATTACTATATTTGGATAGAAAACACTCTAAAGTTTCAAAAACTGTTAAAATAATGTCTGTGAGTATAACAGAACAGGCAGGCGAAAACCTGAGAAAAATCCAACCAGGAAGTGGGAATTCTGAGGTTTGTAGTTTTCAAGTGAATGCCTATCGAATATCCAGTGTCTGTGGGGTCAGATTGCACTTCCTAAGGCTTCCACTAGATGTCAACTGTCTTTAGAAGTTGTTTCAGGCTTCTACTGTGAAAGGGGAGCGAATAAGACCAGTCAAAGTAGTGGCTCAGCTGAAAGCCTTTAGTTTAGTCACGCGAGTGGCCGTTTCCTTTCCTTTCTAATGAAAACAATATTGTCCAGTTGAAACATTATTGAATATTTATGATAAAAACACCCTAAAGATTGATTAGTAACATCGTTTGATATGTTTCTACTAACTCAAATGGAACTTTTTTGACTTTTCGCCTAGACTTTGTACCTGTGCTTTGTGCATTTGGATTACTGGACTAAACGCGGAAACAAAAAGGAGGTATTTGGACATAAAGATTAACTTTATCGAACAAAACAAACATTTATTGTCTAACATGGAGACCTGGGAGTGCCATCAGATGAAGATCATCAAAGGTAAGTGATTAATTTTATTGCTATTTCTGACTTTTGTGACACCTCTCCTTGGTTGGAAAATGGCTGTATGGTTTTTGTGGCTAGGTGCTGTCCTAACATAATCTCATGGTGTGCTTTAGCCGTAAAGTCCTTTTGAAATCGGACACTGTGGTTGGATTAACAAGAAGTTTATCTTTAAAATGGTGTATAATTCTTGTATGTTTGAGGAATTTTAATTGTGAGATTTCTGTTGTTTGAATTTGGCGCCCTGCAATTTCACTGGCTACAGGCCAGGTGTTCCGCTAGCGGAACCCCCTTCCCAGAAAGGTTAAAAGCACAAATGGATGATACAGTATATCAGCGAAGCAGAGTGGAAAGACAATAAGGGTATTATGAACATATTATCCTGTCTGGGTCTGTTGATGTCCTCCACCACAGACAAGTATTCTACGAACAAAGGATTTTGATAGAAATATGTTATCTCGTAGACATCCAAATCTAAAGCAACAATACTGTGTTATAATTGTTTTTGCATGGTCTTTTACTGAGTGGGAGTGGGAGATGTGATCAACAGTTCCAATTCACACTCCTTGAACACACACAGAGTCATTTACAATGACTGAGGACCCTAAGGTCATACCAATATGTTCTAACTCCTCTTCTCTCGTTTCATAGGTGTTCTACATCAAGGTTATCATCAAATTTAACTCGCAGTTACAGTGACTGTGTCTGGACACAAGGAATGTGAATGGCACTGAAGCCAGGGAGCATAGGGAAATGATTAATCGACGACCCGGTAGGCTTTTACCATTGACTGCAGTGTACAACATCTTAAACTAGCCACGGTGAAGGGCGGAGGAAAGTGCCCTACATGTTACCTACAACAGAAGAAATCGCTCGGAGAGGAGAGAGGTATAAAGATAGAGTTTGAATTGGCTGAAAAGGACTAGGCCATAATAGAGTTTCATTTCCTGAGTCACACAAGGTCCACACTCTTCATAAACTGCTTCAGATTCCTTTCCTGCTGTATGACAGTACACTGTCAACTCTACGGTAAAGAGATTCCATTGACAAATGGGTAGTGCATAATTGGCCCGTAGGGTAATGTGACCCAATCAACAAACAAGTACATGTTCAATGTCGACGGATTCAGTGCATCCCTAGGTTTTCAACTCTTCCAGAAGAGACCCGCGCACACACTCGCGTTGCACTCATCTCAATTTCTTGACATCTCAGTCAGCCAGACAGGTCCTACTGCCCAGTTGTGTGGTCAGGACATATGCAAATGGAAGGACATAGGCAAATTGCAGTTGGTGCAGAACAGAATAGCACGTATTACACTCAGATGTACATGAAGGGGCGGATGTCAGTAGCATGCATGTCAATCTCTCCTGGCTCAAAGTTGAGGAGAGATTGACCGCGTCACTACTGGTCACAATATGGTGATCGCTGTATCCAATGGGTACGGATACAGCTTTAGAACAAAGTTCTACAGTATTGTACTATGTATGTAGTGTTATGTGACAATCGGTTGTGTCGCCTGGCTATCTTGAGACGAATGCACTAGCTGTGGGTCGCTCTGGATGGGAGCATCTACTAAATGACTCAATTGTAATGCAGGTATATACTACATGCATTCCATTTGTTGTGTCTTGCTTCCTGTTTGGACCCCAGGAAGCGTAGTCGTTGCCTCGGCAGCAGCCTCACGTTTGTGTCGCGCGATTCAAATGGTTGTGAATCACAGCAGCCCCAGTGCTTTCTTTGTCTCTGCTGTTAATGGTGTTGCTTATTTACTGTATGACGCTGGTGTGGTCTCCCATGACGCCCTCCACCTGCTGTGATGGAGTTGACCATGCGGAGCCCATGCAACCTGCTGTGTGTGTGTGTGTGTGTGTGTGTGTGTGTGTGTGTGTGTGTGTGTGTGTGTGTGTGTGTGTGTGTGTGTGTGTGTGTGTGTGTGTGTGTGTGTGATTCAGTGTGCTGTCAGACCCCATCATTTCAACATGTCATCTGTCACCTCTCAATCACTCACTATATTAACTCCTATTGGCAGTAGAGGGTGTGTCTGAAATGGCATCCTATTCCCTATATAGTGCACTACTTTTGACCAGGGCCCAATGGGCTCTGGTTAAAAGTGGTGCTCTCTGTATGGTACAGGGTACATTTTCGGACGCACCGCGGATGTGGTTGAGGTTTCAACCAATTGAGCAAGGTTCAGGGGGTCCCAAGCTCCGGACACGCAACTCTGATCCCCAGTGACTGTAGATGGCACCTCGCCACTCAAGGAAATCTAACTTAGGCTCTATTCAGTCTGTATCGCTGGAGCGTTACAGATTGGGTGATAGAAATGTTAAGGTCATTTCCGACTGAGCCGACGTATGCAGCGTTTACCATGAATGCAGTTTCCGTTAACGTGGGAACATTGCTTTTAAACTTTAATCACACTGTAACTCTGAACTTCCGTGATACAGATTGAACATAGCCATTACTATCACGTTTCAGGGAAGACCCAGATGCAGACGGTGTCGAAGTAACAAAAGTTTATTACTAGAACAGGGGGCAGGCAAAACGACAGGTCAAGGGCAGGCAGAGGTTAGTAATCCAAATCAGAGTCCAAAAGGTACAGAACGGCAGGCAGTCTCAGGGTCATGGCAGGCAGAGGTCAGTAATCCAAATCAGAGTCCAAAAGGTACAGAACGGCAGGCAGTCTCAGGGTCATGGCAGGCAGAGGTCAGTAATCCAAATCAGAGTCCAAAAGGTACAGAACGGCAGGCAGTCTCAGGGTCATGGCAGGCAGAGGTCAGTAATCCCGTGTGGTGTGACAAGGTACAGAACGGCAGGCAGTCTCAGGGTCAGGGCAGGCAGAGGTCAGTAATCCCGTGTGGTGTGACAAGGTACAGAACGGCAGGCAGGCTCATGGTCAGGGCAGGCAGAGGTCAGTAATCCAGTGTGGTGTGACAAGGTACAGAACGGCAGGCAGTCTCAGGGTCAGGGCAGGCAGAGGTCAGTAATCCAGTGTGGTGTGACAAGGTACAGAACGGCAGGCAGGCTCAGTGTCAGGGCAGACAGAATGGTCAAAACCAGGAAAACTAGAAAACAGGAACTAGAAACAGACAAGGGGAAAAACGCTGGTAGGCTTAATTAACGAACGTGTTGCCCAGCAACAGCCCCAAAACATCACTGCTCTAGGGGAGATCTGCATGGAGGAATGGGCCAAAATACCAGCAACAGTGTGTGAAAACCTTGTGAAGACTTACAGAAAACGTTTGACCTCTGTCATTGCCAACAAAGAGTATATAACAAAGTATTGAGAGAAACGTTTGTTATTGACCAAATACTTATTTTCCACCATAATTTGCAAATAAATTCATTAAAAATCCTACAATGTGATTTTCATGATTTTTTGTCTAATTTTGTCTGTCATGGTTGAAGTGTACCTATGATGAAAATTACAGGCCTCTCTCATATTTTTAAATAGGAGAACTTACACAATTGGTGGCTGACTAAATACTTTTTTGCCCCACTGTATATACTGTATTCTAGTCATGCCTCATTCTATATAATTACTGTTCTACACACCTTTACTATTCATATACTGTCCATATTGTCTATTCACACCATTCACATACATATATATTTATTGTCACACCCTGACCATAGTTTGCTTTGTATGTTTCTATGTTTTGTTTGGTCAGGGTGTGATCTGAGTGGGCATTCTATGTTACATGTCTAGTTTGTCTATTTCTATGTTTGGCCTGATATGGTTCTCAATCAGAGGCAGGTGTTAGTCATTGTCTCTGATTGGGAACCATATTTAGGTAGCCTGTTTGGTGTTGGGTTTTGTGGGTGATTGTTCCTGTCTCTGTGTTTGCACCAGATAGTGCTGTTTAGGTTTTCACGGTTCTTGTTTTGTAGATTGTTCATGTGTAGTCGCTTTATTAAAGTACCATGAATAGAAACCACGCTGTGTTTTGGTCCGCCTCTCCTTCACCACAAGAAAACCGTTACATTTATATTCTGGACTTCGGTCAGGAAGCTAATTTCCTGCAATTTTCTCCATGGTGTCATGGGGTTTTGTTCTGTTTCTTTAAATACTGTATTCTTGACATTGTCACATTTTTACTAGAGTACATTACATTTGAGTTACACTGTTTATACACACTGCATAATTATTTATATACTGGATTCTTGACATAGCTCACTCTACTATATCTACTGCTGTATATATTATTCTTGGTATATCTGGTGCAAATTCATCTGGTGTATATACATATAGATTTCATTTGGATTACTGTTACATTGCTATTTGGGTTGTTAATCAGATTTGTTTCAAATTTGCTGATTTATTTTTCTTAAATGATTACTATTTGTGTACTTTTAAAATCATTTTACTGCATTGTCAGGAGCTAGTAACATAATGATTTCGCTGCATCCGCTATAACATCTGCTAAACCGTAGACACGACAATGTTCTTTTATTTGACATTCTCATGTATTATTCTGCTGCAGTATTGTTCCAAGAACAACAGACTGGTTGAAAACTATTGAATTAGAATGTGAGTGTTGTTTCATTCCAATTCTATGAACCCAGGGCAGCAGAACATTTCCCAAGAAAACGCCTCACTGGCATCTTCTACGCTTCTATAGAAAAACGTCATGCTTCTATGGAAACATCCACAGCCAGGTCACAACGGCCAAACTTATCCACCGCCTGTACAAGTGTTCCTAGTGGTTATTACATGGTTCAACTTCAAATAATAGTCAACATTGAAATTGGGTCAAGTAGTTCTGTACAAATTCCCTTTAAATGTAAGTTTACGTCGATGTCATGAAAGTCAGTATCATAAATGTCAATGTAATGAATCCCATCGTTTTACAGGTGACTCAATATAGTTGAATCACCTGTAAAACATTTGCGTGTTAGTATAAAGATCTGAGAATGATTAACTGGAGTTCAAAATACCAACAGGTCCCTCTTTGAGAACATCTACTCAGTTGTATTTTATTCTCTATGTTTGTTTGGTCAGGTTGTGACTCGGGTGGGTGTTAGAGGAAATTATAGTTTAGATGATCAATTATGTATACATTAATGATTAGAACCATTTATTCTAATACTATTATGTTATGATTTGAAAAGTATGAGTTTTTAGTTGAGCTGTTACTGAAAATGTAAGCAGAAATGAATTAATTGTCTGTGTCTCCTGGGTATTTAAGAAGGAGGGATAAGATAGTTTTTCAAACAGATAAGAATGTTTTGGTTGGATTCCATTAGTGGAGAGAAGTATATCCTTTAGACAGGTTGGAATGTAGTTTATGAGGGGAGTGAAACTATCTCCAGGACCGAATACTACGCCATTGTAAGGCTGGGAGAGGGTGTGAAACTGATGACGTCATTTTATGTCTTCTTTCTTTAAAATGTAATGTTCTTTGTATTTTGGGTCAGTACTCATCAAGAATAAATGCTGAACTTGTTTTTAAGACTGGTCTCTTGCTAATTCATGCAAATGATAAACTTACAACTTATTATGAATTAGAAATGAGTGTGAATTAAATTGGTTTTGGCAACAAAACATTAAGGGATTTAGAATTCCTCTATCAATTTGGTCCTTCGAGTAGCCGGATCTAAATATCCCTCTCTGTGCCTGGAGGTAGTACGCTGGAAAATCGTGCACGGACGAGTTTTCGACTCGTTTTACTAAAGACCTGACCTCTGAATTGAGGTTAAAATTGAAACAGGCCTGCGTATTATCACAGAGGACAGAGAGGGTGACTAGATACAACGAACATTGCTTTCCCAGTCGGCAATAAGGTCAGTAATTTGTATTCTTGATTAAGGGGGAATGATTTAAATTATCATAGAGTGGATTTAAGTTGTTCTCAGTTTGAAAGTCAACTCTACAAATAGGCTATGCTTGGAGCGACATTGTAGTTCAAAGTCCTATAGGGAACAGGGATTACTGTATAGTCCTACAGTGATCACTGTATACGGGTGAAAACTAGTGTCAGATCGAGCGATGTATGGAGGGCGTCTTTCCCGGTTTTTAGTAGTCAGTATTCTTGATAGTGAAAAGTGATCGTGTGGTTGAGGTTCCGTGGGAAGAAACGGAACAGGTGATTTTATGCCATCAGCTTTCAAGAATAGGCACTGCAGGATTGGTTTTGGGACTGGCCTCGGTCCATTTGTTTTCGGTCAACTTTACAAGTAGGCTATGTTTGGAGCGACATAGTTTAAGTTAAAAGTCCCATAGGAACAATTATTACTGTATACGGGTGAGTTAAATGTCAGATTGAACAATGTATCCAGCGGAAAGACGGAACAAGTGACCCCATAGATATATAGATCTTGTAGATTATGGGGAACAACTGAGTTGCTTTTCCGTTGGTCATTTTCAATCAACTCTACAGATTAAGCTATATTTGGGGCGATATTTTAGTTCAAAGTCCTATAGGAATAGGGATTACTGTATATTACTGCAGTGATCGCTGTATACGGGTGAAAACTAATATCAGATTGAACGACGAGTGGACGGAGACTCTTGAGACTCGGTCTATTTGTCTTCGGTCAACCCTACAAGTAGGCTGATTTGGAGCGACAATCTTAGTAAAAGTCCTAAAGGAACAGTAATGTATTGTATACGGGTGAGACTTAATGTCAGACTTTAGTAGATGAGGATTCCAATAAAAGAGATATTAACCATAAGGTGTTAAATATTGGAATTACTAGGCGTAAGTAGATAAGGATTCCAATAAAGAGAAATTAACATAAAGGGTTGAAGATTGGAATTATTAGGGGGGGCAGGAATTTATTATAATGGGTAGTAACCCTTCTAAACTGCTTTCTGCAAAGACGGAAGATTACCGTTATATGAAACAAAAAGATAGAAGGAATGTAGATTTCTGTCCTAAATGGGAAAAAATGTATGGTTTTGACGGACGCCTAGATGTCGAAAAGTTAGAATCCCTTCTAAAATAGATACAAAGGGAGCGAGATTAATGAGAATCCTAAACTGAGAGAAAACGTTGGGCGTTTAAATTTGGGCTATTTTCTGTTGTCTAGATGTCGGAGTAACAAATACAATTAACTGTGAAAATGGGTATATTTGCGGAGAGTCTCAGTCAAATTCCATTGTGCTGGTAGGGGAGTGGTGAGCGCGGCAGTCTCACCAACGGTAATCCACGGTTCGGTTCCCGTTTAACTAAAATTGATTTTAGATCGTAATCGACCTACTTGCATGTTTTGCCTGAAAAATACGGTCGCCAGTGTTTGCAAAAGATATAACTGAACGGATATTATGTGTTCTAGATAGAATTGATAAAAGAAGTCATTAAAAATAACGGCTAAACAATTTCGATGTAAAACGTTATTTCGCCCAAAATGATCTGGTGGAATAATGTATTGAGATGGGAGTCGTATTTAAATAGATGTATCATAGAAGAGAGTTACCTAAAGTTAAATGGAGGGGATAACGGAGAGATACAATACAATTCCAGCCTGCCTGGACGTTATGGCTATTTATGAATCAATTGACATGAGAAGTTAAACACAAAAACATGGTACGTTTAATGTTAGGGTATAGTAAATTGAGAAGTTCGGTTGGGTTTACTCTGATGATTAGAATTTAAAACTGAACTCAATCTGAATAGGGAATATATATTTTACAAAGGCGGGCAGATTTGTGTCTATAGCCAAGCAACGGAATTGCTAGACACTCAATGGGGCTATATAGTGCAACGCTTTGGACTATAAATTAGGTAAGAATAGTTTAATCGTAAGAAGTTGTGATTGTTTTTCTGATTATTGATTTTTGGTTAAGGTAACACCAGTGAATTTGAACAAAAAGTAACGTATTCTAAAAATGATCTGAATTCCGTCCTCATCGCGGGGAACAAATAAAATGTCTTATCTTAAAGGGACAGTGCACGGTAATCACAGTGGTTTGAGTGCATGACAGTGGAAAAAATATTGTGGGACGATAATTCGAAGATAGAAAAATAAGTTACATGGTACATCAAGAGATTTAAAACGAACGATGTGAAGGGATCATCAGAATTATTGGGAATAGAGTTGTAATTAAAATACTAAGTCAAAGACGAGACAGGTATTTAGAGCAAAATGGATTCTAAATGATAACAAAGAGACAATTATGATTTATGCCCATCGAAAAGCTTTTATAAAATTGGCGAATTTAGAGATGTTGGTTGGGGTGGTAAATTATAATTCAGGATTTGAACAGATGTGAAAAATTAGGTTTGGTTAATCGAACAAGAATTATTTACAATTCATTTGAAGTCGCTACGAATTGGCAGGTTGAGCGCTTGATGATGACGTCACTAGCGAGACACTTTTGTCACCAGGGGCTGGGGATAAGGGAGCAAAATGTATGGCTGTTAGTGTGTGTATCGGGGTTTCGAGTAACCTTTCAGAAGTTGAGATAAAAGTGTTTTGTTTATTTGTTTATTGGTTATAGTCAATTTTAGGGTTTGATTTAACTTAGTTGAACAGTGTGTTCTGGCGGGTTTAGGTAGAACTCTTTGTTCCGGAACGGATGAGAGTTAACCAAAATAAGTAAATTAAAGGAGCCATGAGAGAAATGCGAATGCATATTTATTAAATATCGGGGATTAAATTACGGATTCCTTACACTGTGAAATGTACGACATTTGCGGCAGAGAGAAAAAGTAATGCATTGGATAATAATGTTATCGGGTTAATTGTATCTAAAGGTAGCATGGTCATTTAAGTAAACATATCCGTAGACGATGTTTAAAACTTATAATTATTGATTTGAGTCAAAGGGGAATTATCATTAGGTTTTAGAGGCACGCTCACACAGGTGACTATTTCTATTGTAAGGATAAAGGGATCTTTATGTCTAATATGGTATGGCCCTTTGACCTTGTCATGACTGGCTTCTGAGGTCTGATCAGCCTCAGGGGAGAGTCATTTGTATAATGAATGGGGTCATATTGAGTTACTAGTTTTAAGGTAAATTCATTAGAAATTAAGCAGTTTTGGTGGAGGGTTTAGAATTACTGTTTGAACCGCAAATGAGAAAGTGGTTCAGGATTCTGTCTTATAACATTAGCTGTGAAGTTTTTTTTTTTTAATGGGCTATTAGGGAGTTGGTATTGTAACAGAGAGAAAGTCATATTCATCATTGAGAATAAATAGGGGAAGATAACATATTTTGAGCCAACAGGGCAGGGAAGAAATTGAGGTATTTTTATTTGATTTTAACACCCGTGTACAGGAGTGTCAAAAGACGGGGGACATTACCTGTGTAATGGGGGAGGGTGTCCGTATGGGGATTACATGATAACCAACTTGGGACAGTTCTGGGACTGGAGAAGAGGATATCCTTATGACATAGGGAATCCCACAAAGGTGGATAGGTTTTCCATGATATGGGGGAAACCTGGGAGTACTGTTGAACTTTGTAAAGGTGATGAAATCCTACTAACCATCAAAACTATTAAGGTCTCTGATGCAGGCACTTACACCCCCGGACTACAAAGGACCGGGACAGACACGGTGGGTGTGTTTTCTATTAAGGTACTGCCAAAACCAGAGGTCTCACACGAACCAGGGCCGGACACACTCCTCTACCACCCCTGGACCGAACCTGCCACCACTGTGCTAAAAATCCCATTCAGGTAATTAATGTTAGACTATTCAGCTATTGATCAATTAGGCACGGAGACTGGTTTTGATGGTAGGGACAATTTGTGGCTGTCTTATACAGAATAGACTTGCTTAGAATATGCTTCTTGCTAGTCAGGGGGGAGTCTGCAAGATGTTCGGTGAACAATGTTGTACGTATATCCCTAATAACACCAGTCCAGATGGTAGTATATCTTAGGGCCTTAATGGGCTTGATGCACTATCTGCTGAGATGAGGACCATGGCGGGGGTAGAGGAGTCTGACTGTCCACCTGGTTGGGAGACTGGTTTGGTAAGTATACTGGTATGGTGGTTACTGGATTTCTGACCCTAATTCTTGTATTATTTGTTATTGATGTGATGTGCTGCTTGCTTCATACCATGTTTTAAGAAGTCTGTTACAGATGTGGTGAAGGCTTCAGGCATGATGCCTTTGCTTGATGCTCCAGTTGGAGAGGCTGAGGTGAAGCATGCTTTGAGGGGAGGATAAGACTGACTGAGGATGACCCATGTATGTTTGTTCTCCCTGTCGTGAAGGGTGGCATGGTGCCCACCTGGTGCTGGATAAGAATAGCTGAGAGGACCAGATGGGTTATAAGAATGCTTTGTTCTGCTTTACTCTGTTTTACAGGACCAAAGTGTTATTCCACACTTTGCAACACATTAAATCCATGTTATTGTCAGATAGAATACTGAGGGTCCCCAAGGAGAGGGTTAGCATTTATTAGATTATAAGTTTTTAAATAGTATTATATTTAACAGGAATATAGGACATCTATGAGGAGTTAGGATTATTGTTAGGATTAAGATAGATTGATTAAGGAATTTGGAGAAAAGCCGCTCATAGACATGTTTTTTTTTCTAAAAGAGGGTCCATGGGTTTGGATGGAGCCAAACAGTGAGACATGTAGTTCAAATTTGGAAAACATGAGAAACATAGCTTTAGGCAGACAGAGGAGCCCTCCCCCGCACTGCAGAGACCTTGAAGGTTGGAGAGCAGAGAAGGTTTTAGAAGGGGGGCCAGGACGAGCAAAGATAACATAGTGGGTAGATAAGTTACTGAGTGGAGACAAAAGTGAGAATTGGACATGTGGAAAATGAAAGGGACACTCCTAAATGGAATTTCAGACATAAGGATAATTCACTAAATCTTATCTAAGTCATTGTATAAGAATAAGGCAAGGTTGTTACCTGGGCAGAGCCAGGTAACAAAAGGGGGATGGGTAAATAGTGTTCTAGAATAGGATGTGACCTACGGGATAATTAACTAATAAAAAATAAAAATAAATGTTAATTGGTTTGACGAATAAGAAACTGTTTTATTAACCAAACCTGTATGTCCAAGAGTTTATGCACCACAGGTGAACTACAGGTGAAGACACTCAATCCAGTCCCGTGGGCCACCCGGATTCATATCGCACTGCGGGGGGGTAAGATACATATTTCCCTGTCGAACAAATAAACAGTGTTCGGGAGGAGAACTGGAATTAACAGAATTCCGGGGGCCATCTCTCGAATGAAGTAACCCTCCCTGTCCTGTCACCCCTGTTTTTGTTCATAGAAGTGAAGATGTATCTGGCTCTTGCTAAGTGATGTGTTCTCGGGGAAAGGGTGGGGTTTCACATGGAAGCTGTTCGTCTGAGCTGTCTTATCGTGGGTGACGTATTCCTGATACAGCACGCCCTACTAGATATGCGGAGAGTGGTAATTTGACCCATGGTTTAGACGGTGAGGATTTTGTTCCAAAATAGAAGAGATATCAGTGCAGGTTCCCCATATTGATCGTGGACACAGGTCATAGCTCACACTGAAAGGGATGGCTACGTAAACCCATACACTCAATTTGGGATCAGGTGGAGTATAGTAAGGGTTGGCGTTTTGGACTGTGTTCCCGAACAAAGGAAGTATTGTATAAAGGTGCGAATTAACATTAAGGCGGTCAATACTCAGGACCTCGGGTTATGGTATGTGGGCTTCGACCAGTTAAGTTATAGAGGTGGAGACTGGGTTTGGGGAGTCCAACTTATGGTTGGAATGGATTCAATATACGGCCAGATCAGTGGCTAAAGAAGAATGTTATGCCTGTGCGAACGCTAAACCCCAGTTAACAACTATCCCTTTCCCACTGAACGGAATTAATTCCCCTAAGGGAATGACATGTATGGTAAAGCTGTTCATGAAAGCAGGAATGCCAGATAATGACAGTTGTATTGATTTGCACTATTTATATCCCCAGGAACCAAGTTAGTACAGAGAATATGACCACTGACGAGACCATGTCTGAATTGACAGGCTGGTTGAACTCTGGGGATTTCAATAAAATAAAATGGGCCAGTGTCGCCATCTGGTGGTTGTGCGGGGGAATGAGTTTGTTATCAGTATTGCCGACTGATTGGACTGGTTAGGAATGCCTTTTACACTCATACAACACCAAGACATGAAGTTAGTCAAACGAGAGAGAGGAGATGCTCCATCTGGGTCTTTTGGCGAAAGAGTATATATTGATAACATTGGGGTTCCACGAGGTGTGCCGGATGAGTTCAAGGCAAGAAATCAGATACTAGCAGGATTAGAGTGGTCTACTCTCAATAAGAATGTAGACTGGATTAATTATAGTTACCAGAAGGGTTATTAAAGGGTTTGTAGAACAGACTGAAGCAATCAGCTGGAAGACCTGACAGAATAGAATTGCATTAGATAAAAGGAGGAAGTGGGCGTGGTAATCAGGACCGTGTCTTACATAACAGGTAGCACAGCTCCGGACGAATCAGTGCCCGAAGCCTCAGCTGGTTTGACCACCCTGGCTCACGGGTTGGCAGAAACTCTGGGGTGGATACTTCTCTGAACTAAATTGGGTTGACAGTATTTAAGGAAAAATGTGGTGTTATGGGCCACCTTAACCGGTGTGACTGTGTTAGCCTTGTACGTACGTGGTTGATTGCGTGTATGTATGAAAGTTATTGTTTCCAGGACTCTGGAGAGATCAATGACACTACAGATGGTGCGTTATGGGCCGATTCCAGGTTCTGACCCATGGAGGATTGAAGGCATGTCTACAGAGGAAGTGGACGAATCTGGATCTGTCATTTGTGGGGAATTTATGTTTGATGAGAATAGTGTTGAAATGAAGGGGAATTAGATTGTAATTTGTTTCAATGATTAAACTGTTTTTTTAATAAAGATTGTAAAAAGAAAAAAAAAAGAAAGAAAATCCTGAAAGAGGAGTTATGATTCTGATGTAGGTTTAAAAACAGTTGGAGTTAAGGTGGGATTGATTGATGAAATGTGAAGAGTTGGATAAACATTTATAATTGATTTGTTGATTATGTGTCTATTCATATGATAATCTGATAAACCTCTATAAAAAGGTTAGTTAAGTTTGTTTATACTTTCATTTTTTATGATTAAATAAAACTAGATGTAGAATTGAATGTATAATATTTGATCAAAGGGAGGATTGTTAGAGGAAATTATAGTTTAGATGATCAATTATGTATACATTAATGATTAGAACCATTTATTCTAATACTATTATGTTATGATTTGAAAAGTATGAGTTTTTAGTTGAGCTGTTACTGAAAATGTAAGCAGAAATGAATTAATTGTCTGTGTCTCCTGGGTATTTAAGAAGGAGGGATAAGATAGTTTTTCAAACAGATAAGAATGTTTTGGTTGGATTCCATTAGTGGAGAGAAGTATATCCTTTAGACAGGTTGGAATGTAGTTTATGAGGGGAGTGAAACTATCTCCAGGACCGAATACTACGCCATTGTAAGGCTGGGAGAGGGTGTGAAACTGATGACGTCATTTTATGTCTTCTTTCTTTAAAATGTAATGTTCTTTGTATTTTGGGTCAGTACTCATCAAGAATAAATGCTGAACTTGTTTTTAAGACTGGTCTCTTGCTAATTCATGCAAATGATAAACTTACAACTTATTATGAATTAGAAATGAGTGTGAATTGAATTGGTTTTGGCAACAAAACATAAAGGGATTTAGAATTCCTCTATCAGTGGGAAAGTCTATGCTTTCTGGTTCTTTGTTTTTGGCCGGGTATGATTCTCAATCAGGGACAGCTGTCTATCGTTGTCTCTGATTGGGAATCATACTTAGGCAGCCTTTTTCCTTTTCTCATTTGTGGGTTGTCTTTGTTAGTGGCATGTATAGCCTTACAGAGCTTCACGTTTGTTTTGTTGTTTATTGTTTGTTTTGTTGTTCCTTGACGACGATCGTGACTACCACTCCCACGACCTCAACAGATTTCACCCCACATCCCAGGTTCTCTAGGGCTGGGGAGGAGTGTGGTGGTTCATTTCTTTACTGTCAAATGAAGAGAGACAAACTCATCACACAAGTCAGAGTTATACTTAAGCTAATTCTTTAATCACTTATTAAATTGATAATGGAGGAGGTCAATACAACGCACACATATAAAGTGAATTGATTGAGTTACAATAATGATGGCTGGTCGACGATTCACGGTCAAATGATTCGTTAAGAGCGCAGAGACAAAAGTACAAAGGTCTTTTATAGCCAAGATACACCCCTTTCAACCTACATGACAAAAAAACAGATTTATAGAATGGATCACAAGGTTAAGATTTGTATGAAAGATACCTATAATACATAGCAGACAGTATCTGCTGTGTCAACAGTTTTCATTGTATAGAGACCCGTGTCTGGCCTTCAGACTACAAACTGGAACCATCTCTCCTTGGTACGGTATAGAACAGGAAGAACAGAACATGCTCTGGAATGCTCTTTAGGTTTTGTCACCCGAAAGACATGGCAAATCTCCTGTCAGTGTTATCTCCCAGAGGCCCATCCTCAGTAGAACACACACACACAATAGTTAAGAATACTCTGTTCTGTTGAATAAAACAACCATTTGATGCAGTAAAAGTATTGTAACACATTCTTGCAATTTTGCCAGAGAGAGAGGCAAGACAGTTGGAGCTGGAGCAGGAGGTGAACACACTCCATCCAGTCAGCACAAAAAATTGTCCGGCTCAACAACACCCCCTCAACCAGACCCAGAGAGTTGGAGGTGGAGAGAGACATATCTGGACTCTGGTGAGACAACATCGACAGGAGAAAGAGAAGGAGCAGGTGAAGAACAGAGCACTGGAGGAGAGGATCAGAGTGCTGGAGGAGAGGGTGAGGGAGATGGCGTGTGACAGAGAACACCCCCACAGAGAAGGCAGCAGAACAGCCCACCTCAGCTCCCGACAAAAGTCTTGACACCACAGCAGAACAGTCCACCCCAGACCATAGTGTTGACATCACAGCAGGACAGACAAATGAAGAACCCCAAGCCCAGGGGATTCCACCCACTCTGAGCCCCCCCCGTCAGCCACCCTGACAGTGACAACCCCACCACACCCGCTGAGGACATACAAAAGCCACAGATTGCACTACTTATGAACTCAAATGGGAAATATATAAATTTTCCCAAACACAGTGTCTAAACTCTGGTGTCCAAACATCCAGCACGCCCTAGACATTCTGTCTGAGGACCAACTAGGGACACCCAGCCACATAATAATACACACAGGCACAAACGACCTGAGAGCACAGCAGGATAGGGTGGCCACAGCACTCAAAGGAGAGATTAAAAAAGCTTCTTCTACTTTCCCCAACGCACAAGTGGTTATCTCCACCTTGCTACCATGAAAATACTCCCCCCCCCCCGCTACCATAAAGCGGGTGAAAGCAAGTATTTCCCATGACTTTGCCTTAAAACCAAATGTTTACCTGACCCATCACTCCACCCTGGACTTGAACAGCCTTAACGACCAGGTCCGCCTATACAAGGCAGCAATGCCCACCTTCGCTTGGACCCTAAAGGATATCGCCCTTAAACACAGTCCCAAGACTTCACACAGAAGCGACAGATCAATAAACACCCTTACCAGACCAGTAAGACACACTCCCAGACCTGCGGGACTCCCCCTCGGACCTACACAAAGAAGACACACGCCGAGAGGACCTACATTCAGACCAGAGCACCACCAACCACATCCACACCCCTTCCCCAAACAATCAACACCCCCTCCAAGCCAACCATGCCCACACCTCATTTAGGCTCCTCCAATTAGACCTATGCCCCTCCTGCCCACCCCATGTACCCCACTCCCACAAGTAGGGCCTAAACATGGAAGTCACACATACGCCCAGGCCGTGAGCAGGAAAACAAGCCCAACCCTACCTCTTACACTAGCCCAAGCCAATGGCATGTACCTGACACTCAGCAGGCTCTGCTCACACTTACTGGTCTGAGGCCAAACCACACAACCTACAACTTTGGACACTTTATGGAACACAAAAGCTTCACTATCTCAACCTGGAATATTCAAGGCCTGAGGTCATCTACCTTTGGCCTAAAGAGCAGGAACCTGGACTTCACCAAAGAAATCGGAAATACAGACATTGTCATCATACAAGAAACATGGTATAGAGGAGATGGACCCACTGGTTGCCCTCTAGGTTACAGAGAGCTGGTTGTTCAATCCACTAAACTACCAGGTGTGAAACAGGGAAGGGACTCAGGGGGTATGCTAATTTGTTGTATTAAATGAATCAAAACAAGAACATTTTACACTTGGCTAGAAATTCAAAAGGAAATGATCATAACAGAGAAAATGTCCTCCTGTGTACTACCTACAAAGTCGGAAATTTACATACACTTAGGTTGGAGTCATTAAAACTCGTTTTTCAACCACTCCACAAATTTCTTGTTAATCAACTATAGTTTTGGCAAGTCGGTTGGGACATCTACTGTGTGCAGGACACAAGTCATTTTTCCAACAATTGTTTACAGACAGATTATTTCACGTATAATTCACTGTATCACAATTCCAGTGGGTCAGAAGTTTACATACACTTGTCACACCCAGCCCATAGTTTGCTTTGTATGTTTCTATGTTTTGGTTGGTCAGGGTGTGATCTGAGTGGGCATTCTATGTTGTGTGTCTAGTTTGTCTATTTCTGTGTTTGGCTTGATATGGTTCTCAATCAGAGGCAGGTGTTAGTCATTGTCTCTGATTGGGAACCATATTTAGGTAGCCTGTTTGGTGTTGGGTTTTGTGGGTGATTGTTCCTGTCTTTGTGTTTGTTGCACCAGATAGGGCTGTTTAGGTTTTCCGCATTTTCTTATTTTGTATTATAAATTGTTCAAGTTATCATCTTTATTAAAGATGTTTTTAAATAACTACGCTGCGTTTTGGTCCGCCTCTCCTTCCCAGGAAGAAGCCCGTAACAACACTAAGTTGACTGTGCCTTCAAACTGCTTGGGAAATTCCAGAAAATTATGTCATGGTTTTAGAAGCTTCTGATAGGCTAATTGAAATCATTTGAGTCAATTGGAGGTGTACCTGTGTATGTATTTCAAGGCCCACCTTCAAACTCAGTGCCTTTGCTTGACATCCTGGGAAAATCAAAAGAAATCAGCAAAGTCTGGTTCATCCTTTAGAGAAATTTCCAAATGCCTGAAGATACCACATTCATATGTACAAACAATAGTACGCAAGTATAAACACCATGGGACCACGCAGCCGTCAAACCGCTCAGGACGGAGATGCGTTCTGTCTCCTAGAGATGAATGTAATTTGGTGTGAAAAGTGCAAATCAATCCCAGAACAACAGCAAATGACCTTGTGAAGATGCTGGAGGAAACAGGTACAGCAGTATCTGTATCCCCAGTAAAACGAGTCCCTTATCGACATAACCTTAAAGGCTGCTCAGCAAGGAAGAAGCCACTGCTCCAAAACCGCCATAAAAAAGACAGACTACGGTTTGCAACTGCACACGGGGACAAAGATCGTACTTTTTGGAGAAATGTCCTCTGGTCTGATGAAACAAAAATAGAACTGCTTGGCCATAATAACCATTGTTATGTTTGGAGGAAAAAGGGGGATGCTTGCAAGCCGAAGAACACCATCCCAGCAGTGAAGCATGGGGGTGGTAGCATCATGTTGTGGGGGTGCTTTGCTGCAGGAGGGACTGGTGCACTTCACAAAATAGATGGCATCATGAGGATGGAAAATTATGTGGATATATTGAAGCAACATCTCAAGACATCAGTCAAGTTAAAGCTTGTTCGCAAATGTGTTTTCCAAATGGACAATGACCCCAAGCATACTTCCAAAGTCAAGGTATTGGAATGGCCATCACAAAGCCTTGACCTCAATAAGTTGGGTGCCTTGACCTCAATCCTATAGAAAATTTGTGGGCAGAACTGAAAAAGCGTGTGCGAAAAAGGAGGCCTACAAATCTGACTCAGTTACACCAGCTCTGTCAGGAGGGCCAAAATGCACCCAACTTATTGTGGGAAGCTTGTGGAAGGTTACCCGAAACGTTAGACCCACGTTAAACAATGTAAAGGCAATGCTACCAAATACTAATTGAGTAAACTTCTGACCCACTGGAAATGTGATGAAATAAATAAAAGCTGAAATAAATCATTCTCTCCACTATTATTCTGACATTTCACATTCTTGTGATGATCCTCACCGACCTAAGACAGGGAATTTTTACTAGGAATAAATGTCATGAATTGTGAAAAACTGAGTTTAAATGTATTCAGCTAAGGTGTATGTAAACTTCCGACTTCAAGTGTATATCCCCCCACTAGAATCCCCATATTTAATGAAGACAGCTTCTCCATCCTGGATGGGGAAATCATATCATTTCCAGGCCCAGGGACATGTACTGGTCTGTGGTGGCCTAAATGCCAGAACTGGACAAGAACCTGGAGGTGACAGCATTCCCTCCTCCATACGCCCCACTAGGCACAACTACAACAACATAACCAACAAAAAAGGGTCACAACTCTTGCAGCTCTGTCGCACGCAGGGTATGTACATAGTCATTGGTAGGCTTCAAGGAGACTCCTATGGTAGGTACACCTCTAGCTCATCTTTTGGCAGTGGCACTGTAGACTACTTTATTACTGACCTCAACTGAGAATCTCTCAGAGCATTCACAGTAAGCCCACTAACACCCCTATCAGATCACAGCAAAATCACAGTCTACTAGAGCAGAGCAATTCTCAATCATGAGGTATCAAAGCCAAGGGAACTGAATAATATTAAGAAATGCTAAAGATGGAAGGAATGTGGAAACCTACCAAAAAACAATTAGGCAACAACAAATTCAATCCCTTTTAGACAACTTCTTGGACAAAACCTTCCACTGTAATAGTGAACGTGTAAACTTGGCAGTAGAAAACCTAAGCAGTAAATGACCTCTCAGCTTCACTATCAGCTTCACTATCAAATCTAAAAATGTCAATCAGAAAGAAGAAAAGTAACACCAAGACAATGGTTTGATGAAGATTGTCAAAACCTAAGAAAGAAATTGAGAAACCTATCCAACCAAAAACATAGAGACCCAGAAAACCTGAGTCTATGCCTTCAACTATGGTGAATCACTAAAACAATACAGAAATACACTACGGAAAAATATGGAACAAGCACATCAGAAATCAGCTCAATGTAATTGAAGAATCCAT
Source organism: Oncorhynchus nerka (assembly GCF_034236695.1). Lineage (NCBI taxonomy): Eukaryota > Metazoa > Chordata > Actinopteri > Salmoniformes > Salmonidae > Oncorhynchus > Oncorhynchus nerka. The sequence goes on along the minus strand of NC_088415.1, from coordinate 42,184,000 downwards.
ACACTCTAACCACTTCTGGGAAAATTGGAAAACACTAAACCAAGAACAACACAAAGAGTTATCTATCCAAAATGGAGATGTATGGGTAAACCACTTCTCCAATCTTTTAGGCCCTATAACAAAGAGCAAACAGCAAAAACATATACATGATCAAAAACAAATCTTAGACTACCAGAACCCACTGGAATCCTCCAATTACATTGAATGAACTACAGGACAAAATACAAACACTCTAACCCAAAAAGGCCTGTGGTGTTGATGCTATCGTCAATGAAATGATGAAATATACAGACAACAAAATTCCAATTGGCTATACTTAAACTCTTTAACATCATCCTTAGCTCTGGCATCTTCCCCAGTATTTGGAACAAAGGCCTGATCGCCCCAATCCACAAAAGTGGAGACAAATTTGTCCCCAATAACTACCGTGGGATATGCGTCAACAGCAACCTTGGGAAAATCCTCTGCATTATCATTAACAGCAGACTCTTACATTTCCTCAGTGAAAACAATATACTGAGCAAATGTCAAATTGGCTTTTTACCAAATTACTGTACAACAGACCACAGTGTTCACCCTGCACACCCTAATTGACACGCATACAAAAAAAACAAAGGCAAAATCTTCTCATGCTTTGTTGATTTCAAAAAAGCCTTTGACTCAATTTGGCATGAGGGTCTGCTATAAAAACTGATGGAAAGTGGGGTTGGGAGGAAAACATACGACAATATAAAATCCATGTACACAAACATTCTCAAAAAACACACATTTCTTTCCACAGGGCCGTGGGGTGAGACAGGGATGCAGCTTAAAGCCCCACTCTCACAGTCTGCAGCACCCGGCCTCACCCTACTAGAATCTGAAGTCAAATGTCTACTGTTTGCTGATGATCTGGTGCTTCTGTCACCAACCAAGGAGGGTCTACAGCAGCACCTAGATCTTCTGCACAGATTCTGTCAGACCTGGGCCCTGACAGTAAATCTCAGCAAGACAAAAAATAGTGTTGTTCCAAAAAAGGTCCAGTCGCCAGTTCCACAAATACAAATTCTATCTAGACACCGTTGCCCTAGATCACACAAAAAACTATACATACCTCGGCTTAAACATCAACGCCACAGGTAACTTCCACAAAGCTGTGAACTAGCTTATAGTCAAGGCAAGAAGGGCCTTCTATGCCATCAAAAGGAACACAACACTAGACATACCAATTAGGATCTGGCTAAAAATAGTTGAATCAGTTATAGAACCCATTGCCCTTTGTGGTTGTGAGGTCTGGGGTTTGCTCACCAACCAAGAATTCACAAAATGGGACAAACACCAAATTGAGACTGCATGCAAAATTCAGCAAAAACATCCTCAGTGTACAACGTAAAACACCAAATAATGCATGCAGAGCAGAATTAGACCAATACCAGCTAATTATCCAAATCTAGAAAAGAGACGTTAAATTCTACAACCACCTAAAAGGAAGCGATTCCCAAACCTTCCATAACAAAGCCATCACCTACAGAGAGATGAACCCGGAGAAGAGTCTCCTAAGCAAGCTGGTCCTGGGGCTCTGTTCATGAACACAAACAGACCCCACAGATCCCCAGGACAGCAACTCAATTAGATCCAACCAAATCAGGAGAAAACAAAAATATAATTTCTTGACACATTGGAAAGAATTATCAAAAAAACAAAGCAAACTAGAATGCTATTTGGCCCTAAACAGAGAGTACATAGTGGCAGAATACCTGACCACTGTGACTGACCCAAACTTAAGGAAAACTTTGACTATTGTTTGTACAGACTCAGTGAAAGGCTGCCATAGGCAGACTTGGCTCTCATGAGAAGACAGGCTATGTGCACACTGCCCACAAAATGAGGTGAAAACTGAGCTGCACTTCCTAACACGCTGCCAAATGTATGACCATATTAGAGACACATGTTTCCCTCAGATTACACAGATCCACAAAGAATTTGAAAAGAAACCCAATTTTGATCAATTCCATATCTACTGGGTGAAATACCACAGCGTGACATCACAGCAGTAAGATGTGTGACCTGTTACCACAACCAGTGAAGAACAAACCCCATTGTAAATACAACCCATGTTTAAGTTAATTTATTTTCCCTTTTGTACTTTACTATTTGCACATCGTTACAACACTGTAGACAGACATACTATGACATTTGCAATGTCTTTATTCTTTTGGAACTTCTGTGAGTGTAATGTTTAGTGTTACAGTTTTTCTCAATTGCTAAAACACAATTTCTGAAACCTTGCTCCATTTCCTGAAAACATTAAACACAAAACCTCATCTTCAAGCACTATTTACAAAACCTCTGACTCCTCTTGCAAAATGAAACATTCACCTCAAAACAGTTTTACCTGTGTTCAAAATCAAACACTGCTCTCAAATCATAAGCAAAGTGATCAAAATGATATACACTCTCAAGCAGTCAGTAAATAATACACCGAAAAATAGAAAACACATTGTTCAAAACATACAATTCTCAGGGAGAAGTACATTTTTAATCTAAAAAAATATTCATATTTTTCCGTCATTTTCTTTTGATGACCGAAAACATGTTCTATCATAGTAGCTCAAAATGTATCATAAATTACTACTCTGCTTTGCTCTTTGCAATTTTGTTTTTTGTTCTTCCTCCTCCTTGTACCCCTGTTTTTACAGTACTTCACCCTGCATCTCACAAACCTGTCCTTTGTCTCTGTGATACTGTAATTCTTGTTCTTTGTTGATATGAACCTGCAACCAGTCAAAATCTATTGAGCAGTCGGTACTGTTACAGTTTTTTTTTTTATTGCTTAAGCACGATTTTCAAAACAGGGCCCGTGTTTTCAAAACACTACACACAATTAGCACAACCACACACCCAATTAGCAAAACACTACAGATCCTTTGCAAAATTAAACACTCTTGTAAAAACTATACACTTCTTTTTAAAAACCACACTTTGTTCCCATATGAAACACACACGTTTCACATTACTATACTCTGTTTGCACGAGTTACACTCTGCTGTGATAAACCTAAAACACTTTTAGAACTTCTACTTCCCTATGATTAGAGTAGGCTACTATCAACAAAGTACAAATATAATGTCAATTGACCAAACACTACACAAGACCAATGTTGCAGACTGAAGAAACTCATTTATTTCTCAACACGCCCAAAATGTTGACATGGAGATTCATAATACTGTAACCAAACGTCACTTTACGTATTGTAAGATCAAAAAAATAAAATAAAAAATAACTAGACATTGTCTCTTCGCCTAGCTGGATCTGGCCAGAGAATTTCATCAACATCGCAGGCAATGTTGTCATTAGCAAGACACCTTGGAAAGAAACCATCCTTGCATTGCTGTTACCTCCATCTGGTCACAGGCCTCCTCCATGGCTTGGATGAGGGGTACCTCAGCTTGGAGACGGAGATCATATACCTTCCACCGCCATGCCGAGAAAAACTCTTCTATAGGGTTGAGGAATGGAGAGTATGGTGGAAGATATAGGACGGTGAAATGTGGATGTTGCTGAAACCAGTTCTGAACCAGAGCCGAGCGGTGGTAAGACACATTGTCCCAGACAACATTGCATATGATCGATTTGATTTGCTACTGTTATGTTGTGCAATTGGTCCAAGAATGTAAGTATGAGTGCTGTGTTGTAAGGGCCCATATGGGCATGGCGGTGGAGGACCCCATTCTGTGTAATGGCTGCACAGAGTGTTATATTACCCCCACGTTGCCCTGGGACATTGACTATAGCCCTGTGGCCAATGATGTTTCTTCCCCTCCTTCGTGTTCTCGTCAGGTTGAACCCAGCCTCATCTACGTAAATGAACTCATGCTGGATCTCCTCTCCATCCATTCGTAAAACTCTCTGAAAAACAGTGTCAGGCAAAATTGTGTAGTTCAGTGTAGATCTAGTATACATATTACAGTACAGTAAAAAGATTATGAGACAGTATGCAAGATCACACTGCTAAAGTGAATTACATACCTCTGCATAATCATGCCGCAGTCGTTTCACCCTTTCGGAATTGCGCTCGAAAGGCACTCGATAAATTTGCTTCATTTGAATATGTTTTTTTTTAAGGATGCGTGCCAGTGTTGATGTTCAGACCTGATGAATGTCGTTGAAAATGGCGTGGTTATTGACAATGTTAGCTTGGAGCTGCTTGAGTGTTAAGGCATTGTTGGCCAAAACCATGTTTACTATCTCCCTCTCTTGCTGTTCTGTGAACATAGGAGGCCTTCCCCCTTGTCGTCCCTGACCCTCAATCCTATGTAGAAAAAAAACAGTATAAAATAGTACAGTAATTTCACAGGAAAAGGTAACAGAAGTGCTGATAGTGCATAGAATACAGTACTGTAAGCAGTTACTGAAACCGTGCAGATGTTTTTGATATGATGATATTTTTACAATACCTATTTTCCAGTCTAAATGTTCTCATCACACTTGCCACTGTATATCGGCTTAGATTTGGCTGCACTCGCAGTCCAGCCTCCCTCAGCGTCAGGCCGTGGTTGACAACGTGGTCAACCAGTGTTGCGCGGATCTCATTTGTCAGATTCGGTCCTCTTTGAGCACCTTCTTGTCTTCCTCTTCCTCCTCCTCTTCCTCCTCGTTCTCCTCGTTCAGCCTACAATGCACTGTACTACAGTATCCATTCTCGGACGTTCTCCTCCCCACCTTCAACAACCTGTTTGCTCTCTGAACGGGCTTATATTGGTTGTGTCGCATCATTTGAAACAGGTTAAATCAATTTTGAGTGGTTGTGTTCAATCAATGACATATGATCTCTATTTGTATTTGATTGTTGCCACTTGTGTTTACCAGTATGGATGACACGTGCGTTAGAGTGCAGAATGTGTTTTGAGAATGAGAGTTCTCAAAGAGTTTTGAGTTTTGCTAAAAAGTCTAAGTGAGATCTGCAAATTGTGTTTTACCATGTGAAATGGTTTAAGGTATTGACAACATACTGCATAATTAGCTAAATGAGTCCAGGCAACTGAGAACTTTGTTCAGCCAATGGGTTTTAGTGTTTTAGCAATTGAGAAAAACTGTAATTTGTATTGTTTATTTCACTTTTGTTTATTACATACTTCACTTTCTTTGGCAATGTTAACATAGGTTTCCCATGGCAATAAAGCCCTTGAATTGAATTGAGAGAGAGAGAGAGAGAGAGAGAGAGAGAGAGAGAGAGAGAGAGAGAGAGAGAGAGAGAGAGAGAGAGAGAGAGAGAGAGCGATAGAGAGAGAGAGAGAGATAGACATACAGAGATAGAGAGGGTTCCCCATACCCAGCTAGGGACCAGTAGCAGCAGGTAAACATCCCCTCTGGCACCCAGCCCCAGGTCTCACTTATAGCCCACTGTTAGTATTCAGAGTGAGGTCCTTTGATTAGAAGGAAGGGTAAAATCATCAATAAAAAATCATCAATTATGTAACAGATTAACGACTTCCTCGCCCCCACTTCTGTCAGATCTCTCCACCACCGACCCCCGACCTGACACCTCCGCACACCAGCTTGGCCACCACACACACCAACACCCACTCTTTGGTCTACTTGTGTATCTAGAAAATACAGGAACAACCAAATATGGCCTGGAGTTCATTATTAAAACACTACATTGTTAACCTTTTGTAATATGAAACCATTGGAACATTTGCTTCCATGCCTGTCCTTTCTTGTTCCATGTATTTAGTCCCTCCTCTTTCTAATCACAGTCCCTAGAGACTAAAGTCATTCATATCTGTTATCTCCCCAATGGTGTGTGTATGTGTGTGTGTGTTGTTCTCATCTGTTATATTCCCCACAGCCATCGTCCCCAGGCGCTACGATCTTTAAAGTTTATATAAATTAAAAATGAATGGCTTGTACAGATGCGTTATGCTGTGATTCACAAAACATCCATTGTAGTTGAATCTGATTGCTTTAATTGTGAGGCAAAATAGTTGCTGATTTATTTGCCTACTGCTGTTAAACACTGCATTGAGTTGAGTTCAAGTGTTGGTAAGAGATTACGTTTTCATTTTTGAAAAACAGAGTGATAAAAATGTTTTAATTTGGAGTAATAATATACATTTGCATATGAAGGAAACACCAAACTATCAAAAATCATTGTGCTTTTGACATTTCCCAGAAAACAAACGCTTCAACAAATGACTGATACTATGCTTCACACACTTCAATCAATATTCTTCTTCCTTGTGAGGAAAAGAATCATATCCTTTGGGTCTAATGTCATGCTTGAGGAAAGTTGCAGAATTGACAATTGTTGGCAATGGCTGTCAGAAGCGTTTAAGTAAAGATTTAGCAGCAGAGAAAGCAATTTAAAAAGACGTTTTGGGAACACAGACCCACAAACACACACACACACACACACACACACACTCACACCCACACACACACACACACACACACACACAAACACACTCATACCCACATACACACACACACACTCACACACACACACACACACACACACACACACACACACACACAAACACACTCACACCCACCCACACACACACACACACAGAGACTGACTGCCAATCACTTTGGCATCTTTAGTGGATTGAATTGTGATGAAACGATCCCAAATTTCTTCTTCTCTCTCGCTAGGCGGCTGGACAACATGGCCTCCACAAATGGACACGGACACACATACACTTATTTGAGTCATGGGCTTATTTTATGGCTGCAGCAATCAACTCGTGAGTCACAACAGACTCATTCACATTACTTTGCTGGGTTCAATTAGGTCAAACCTGCATATAAATCAGAAATTTACTTTCACTTCCCTCACACAGTAAACAAATGTTCTAAAATTGGCCTCAGAGCAACTATGCTGGACATGCATTTACATTCAAATTTAGCATTCATTTGATGTTTTGGTTTTTGAAAGGGGGGAGAGAATTTCAATTTCCTTATGTATTATTTGAGTATAAAAAAAAGTGCAGGTATGTTCATCTGAATAATATAGTTTATTCATCTTCATACTTATTTTCTTAGATCCATCCATCACTCATCAGAGAGCATAGGCCACCGATGACTCCTTTCTCCCGCTCTCTCTTTCCCTAATCAACAATGCACGTAGGCAGCAGCTCAATTTGCTCTCTCCAAGACATCCATCCGCGTAGTCTTGTGGCGCTGTGGCAGCTCCTATCTCTGTCGTCTAATGACTTCCTAGAGGGATTGGGCTCTCGTCAATGACCATTACAATTAAGCAAACAAGAGGACATGGCACCATGAGGAGACGAACTATTTTGCAGTGAACGAGGGCAGAGCAAACAGTATTCAAGTCAGCCAAAGAGAGAGATAGTGAGCAATACAGTTCCACGTGGTACTCTCTTTGAAACTCGTATGTTGGTCCCAACCGGTTGAAAAATGAAACCGTTGAGCCTAAATATGAATCATCTCCAACCGATGGATAGTCCTACAGTCCTTACCACAACTATTTGAAAATAAGAAACCCAGCTGAAATCATAAAACCAGCATCTGTTGAACTTCACAAGCCTACCAATCAGATGTGTGTAATGTCGCCTATCAAATAATAGGACCATGGAACGTTTGGGGACACTGAATGGATCATGGTGTTCTTTTTTCGGATGACAGCTAGGCGCCATTGGCTCCATTTTAACATCCTGATCATCATCATCATCATCAGTGGTATGACTATGGGGATACACGAGAATATAAGACGTCGAGACCCCACCTACGTTTCTGAAGCTGATTGGACTCGCGCAGATACACAGCTATGATTTAATAAACAGAATAGTGGACACATCACTCTGTACTCGCGGATCTCGTCGCTGCACTGCAGGAGCTATCCGTATCATCGTTTCGCTCTCACCACCAAGCATCCGCACCCGGGCGCGCGCACGGTCTTCTCCAACTGTCTCTAACATAATATTCATATTCGAATATTACCACGCCGGAAAACAGGTAAATATATCTATCTTTTTTGATAGATGTGTACCGTATTTGGTTTGTTATAGAGCCTATTTCAAGTTATTCCGAATGTATTTGTCCATCAATTGGATGGCGGGAGTTTTGCAGGAACATTTGGGGACGCAACGAATCAACTTTGTCTGCAAGCTGAACAACAAAAACATGTCGGACTTTTTCTATAGGCCTATAGCCTACATGATAGCGTAATTGTTGTAGCCTATTCGGAAAACATATCTACAAATCAAATGACTGTCAAGGTTTAGTGATATAGCCTTTCATTTCACAATAAATGGAAAACATTCCGTGCGCATTACGCACAATTTAAAACCAGTTATCACTACATTTTAGAAGAGAAACGAATGTTTAGGCCTGCTGTTGCAGTCTTCTAGTCTATTATTCATTGTGGATTTTCAATGTCAAGTCCGTTTCATACTTGGTGCGCGTTTGCTGGTTTCAGCTGAGCTCTAGCTTGGAAGTTATTTATTTGAATGCGTCAAACAAATGTATCTCTAAATGTTGATATAATTGTCAACCCAACATCACAGCTTGTCTAGGCTACAGGTGGTGTTAATAAGAAGATGAAAAACGGATTGTTGCTGGTGGCTCTGTTCCTCGTCATGGAACTCCGCTCAAGCCAGTCCAGCTGCGAGGAGCCTGCTGCTGGGGCGCTCAGATCAACTGCTGACTCAGAGGTAAGGAAGTTTCTCATCCAACCGTATCTATTTAACCCTCATATGGTAACGTAAAAAAACATTTGTATTTTATTTATCTAGGTATATAATGGTTTAAAACATAACTGTCAATTCAAAAGCAAATGACTGTAGGGGTCAGATCAAATTAAAGCCTCGTCTGCGGAAAGGTAACCTTGTTCATGTGTCATTCCGATTATTATTTTTTGGGGGACTGATTTCATGTCTACGAATGAGAGAAAACGATGCTTATTAATGGCATATCATCGTTGTCTTTACAGGATACTCCAGGTCTTGAAAACCTCAAGCGGACCATTCTGAAGAGATATAACGACCTAGATTATGACAGTTTTGTTGGGCTGATGGGTAGAAGGGGCGCTGGTAAGCTTCAGCTCTGTCTCTGCATCTTACCATCAATCAATCAAAGTGAAGACCCTCAGCAGACAACAGTTGTCTCGGTGCTTGACCTGGACTGTTATAGGCTCCTGTACTCATTTTGGGTGCCGGTACTGTTTATATTTAAGTGCAGGAGCGCCACTAGGAACAGGAGATCAAGCAGTAGATAATTGGAGGTGCAGGTACTCAGCTCCGGTGAGCTCCTGCCCAATTCATGCACTGAGTCATCTTTGATGATGTATAGAGGGGGTTATACTGATACTGTGTCACTGAGACTTCTCTGTTTTGACTAAATTAACAATGTGTCCTAGTCTTTATTTACTCAAAACATGTTCAATGTTGAAGCAGGAGTTCACTGCAGGGAAATTACAGTATTCACACCACTAATTTACTTTTTATTGAATAAACATTTTTATTGGATTTACGCATTTCTTTTTTTTTTACAATTGACTTGCTTTTTCACAGATATTTATGAAGTACCTCCCTCTCCACATAAAAGTAAGGAGTAACCATTGATTTACTGTTTGTTTTACATATCAATAGGAATGTTATTAGCTTTTAACAGAACAATCATGACAAATGTCACTTCATATACTGCGAACAGCGGCATTTGATAATGATTTAACCGTGTTTGTCACAGGAGAGATGGATGATGTCTTTGTTGGGCTTATGGGCAGAAGAAACTTGGAACAAGGTGAGTGTGGGTGGGTGGGCGGGCAGGTGTGAGAATCTAATCTAATGTTCCTCTGCAGCTCAGTTTGTGTGGCTCAGTTGATAAGAGTGTGGTACTAGCAATAAACACCAAGGTCATGGGCTCATTCATGCAGGGATCGTATTTTAAAGTTGCTTTGGATAAAAGCATCTGCTAAGTGGGATACATTACCTGCAGTCCAAATGACCAAAACGCCCTCTAGTGGCCTCATGGGTGGAATGTTATTAATCTTTTTCATCATTTCATCATTAGTACACTTTTTTTTTACGCTGAAAATCCGGTGTTTCTATGTCAAGCGGTTTTGTTATAATTCAGTCTTCTGTGATGTATATGAAGAGTAATATTGCGATGCAACGTCACAATGTAATACATTTCAACTCTATATCTGACATGGTACAGGTGTCTTCTTTTCTTAAGCCAATCGCCATGTGTGTGAGGTGTATACTTTTGTTTCAAAGTAGATGTGTTTAAGACAAGCAACAACAAAAACTCAGTGTGACCCTGATTTAGTCCACTGCACTAAAGGGTTAATTAATCTATACCTCCATAATAATCCAATGTGTAGTGGAGATAATGCTTTCCCCCCCAGCTCAGTGACCCAGTGTGTGTTCTCTCTAACAGGCAACATGCGTCCTTTGAGAAAGGAGGCATACCCTGAGACAAGAAGAGGAGGCTTATTCTTTAATAAGTGCAGACTGAGGTGTGTGCGTGTGAGGCATTTGCTCTCCCATATCATTTAGTAGACTCCATGCATTTTATGCTACGCAGGTTTCCACATATGCCTTAAATACAGTACGTGTGTCAGCATTAGCTCATCTCTCTACGTAGTACGCTCTTAGACAAAAGGTGGTGTCTCCAACTTTAAAGGGTTCTTCGGGCTGTCCCCATAGGAGAACCATTTGAAGAACTGTTTTTGGTTCCAGGTAGAACCCTTTTGGGTTCAACATAGAACCCTTTCTACAGAAGGTTCTACATGGAACCCAAAAGGGTTATCCTATGGGGAGAGCAGAAGAACCCTTTTGGAACCCTTTTTTTTTCTCAGAGTGTAGAATACATTGAATAACAATAAGTTATATCAAGTGCTTTATATTTTCTCACGTTCTGCGTTGCATTAAACAATACTAGAAACTTTACTGATTATAAATGTCTAACTAAAAATCCACTGTTACTTTTTTGATCCAGGTTTCGTCGTGGGCTGTAGACAAGACATTCATCCAGACCCATCCCTAACATCCAGCCAAGGCAAAACCCCTTTTCAGAAGATTGGAGTTATTATTATACAATACAGAAAAGAAACAACTATTTATTTTACAAAACAAAGTATTTGCGAAAACATCTATGGAATTTAAACTGACCAAAATCAACCTGCTATTGTAACATGTGCCCGATGAGTTGTCATAGTAACTAATAGCTATAATGTATTACCTGAAAGAAATCAGTAACAGTCCCATCTGATAAGAACTATTTCTTTACCATATGTTTGTGATTCAAATTAAAGAAATAATCAAATGTGGCAACAATACTGACAATTAATTGAAAAATATTTGGTTACAACATTTTAAATCCACCATCATAGCAATGAGAATTCAAAGTGCCGGAATATGTAACCAAAAATGAACATTAAGTAGTACTGTACAAAAAAATACTTTAGTACTGTAGTTATAGTAAGTATAATCTACCCCACTTTAAGGCCATTCAATTGCTTAGCAGATAATCTATAATAAATGGGAAAAACATATGGCCATTACATTTGACATGAAATACACTCACACTTAGCTACACCACAGAGCAATGTAATACCATTCAAAAATGTGCTCTATCAGCTTGACCTGACGCCGAAAACCTCAGATTCTGCCGAAAACCTCGACAACGTTAAGAAACGACCATTGTTCAGTTCAGTGCACGCATATAAAGGTCCCTTCATATTTCTCTAAAAGTGCAATACCAATATCGAATTGAATAGTTATGGACAGTCAATTAGGGAATGGAATACAGGAGCACTGTTAGTTGTGGAAATGATGATTTTCCAAATCAACATCTAAGACACAGAAATGCTTGATATCATGCTATAGGAAATGTCCAGGTCAGAATGTTTTTATGCAGCGTGGGCCTCATGAAGTAAATGCTCTAGAAGTTTATACAGATGCATGGTCACTAACGGCATACTATTGGAATCCAAACAGAATATCAGACAAAACAACAACAGATATTGATTTTTTAAAAACAGTTAACACATTCAAGTAAAATGTTGTACAGTATATGGATGAATAAAATCCCCCACAACCAATTAAACCTGAACTGTGGTGGAACTGGTGCACAACGTTGGAAATATCGAACCTGTTCCTGGCATGACCATTTCACAAGTCCTGTTTCACACACAAACACACTCCAGTTATCACCTTAAAAAACACATTCAAACGCTTCAAATCAAACCGTCCCAAATGACACCAATGCAGGACCACGTTCACATTCCACTTAAGTGGAAGTTAGGCGTCGACCCAAAGCGAATCACTGCTGTCTCTCCTGTGTGACTGCAGTCCTGTTATTGTCCATGGGGATTTTACTTTCCCTCGCAGCCCCTTTATATGACACTGCCTCCATTTCGGACTGGTCTCCACCACCAACAACAATAATACCAGCTGGTATTGTCCCTCTACCAGCTGCCCCCACAGTGGCCCTTTCCGGCTGGGCCAGCTGCTCCACCAGGCCCTGGGGTAGTGGAGGTCTGTAGCGGTATCTGTAGCCGTAGGCACGGAGGTGGTAGGTCCAGTACTCCAACGTGTACATCAGCTCTGCGTCCACATAGTGGAAGGATACTGCCAGGTCTGAGCAGCACTGGGGACCCTGGAGGAAAATAGCAAAACTAGCACTAGAAAACTTGCTCTATGGCCTTCCACTGTATCTTTTGACAGAATCCCACCCTTAAAACACACACCTGTGACATATGCACATGCGTACACACACACACAGCAATACAGCTCGGAACACACACGCTTACTCCTCTGTAGCATACATCAGATCGCTTAAACAGCTGTTTAAAACGGACTCTTGGAGTGTTCACTGTCTATTTCACATTCCTGCAAGTATATTTGACTGGGGGAAAACCTAATAACACATTTCTGACAGTCATTGTTAAACAGAGGAGACACTGGCTATGTTTCCTCCACAAAGACACCTGAATGGCTTGTTTACCCCCAGGTGTATTGTCATGTGCCTTGGTGGTCCCTGTCTGATAGACTCATAATAAACGTGTCTCATTTGCATTGCAAAGCACAATGAATTAGCACAAATATATGAAAGAAAATGGGAAATGTCCCTACTGTGGACAGTGCATTGTCTCCACTGCAATCATCCACTTTAGCAATCATCCACTTTAATGTAATTTCTTTCTTTCTATGAAGGCTGTAGATTAGAAGGACAGACATCTAACGTTGTCATTTTCACAGTGATATATCCTTCACATAACATGTAGCCTATATTCAGGCTGCTCATCGAAAATAAATGTCTATATTCCATATATTGTACCTAGTTTCAGAGAGGGATTGTGTAAGACAGTGATGCCCTAGTCAAAAAATGCCCTACCTACACTTTAATAGACAAAGAAAACCTTGAGCCGCAAATATCCAATTGGTGCACAATAGTGTACAGATGGCCATTAATTGAATTAAAGGATTATAAGAGGAAACAAGTTCGAGCTCTTGGAAAACTGTCTTCCTGACCCAGTTTGACCCTCAATTCAATGGTAATCCATTATCTGGGTTCATCTTAAACAGTCTTACATGAATAAGATAGGTACTAGAGAGAGAGAGAGGAGAGAGGAGAGAGGAGACAGAGAGACAGAGAGAGAGAGACTAGAGAGCTAAGAAGGTGAGCTCTGGCTTGTATCTTAAAAATCAGTGGAACTGAAAGCCAACAAAAGTAACGACAACTAGAGAAGGAGAAAGAGAGAGAGAGCTCAGTGGTGACTGACCTCTACGATGGGGTAGTAGCAGTAGTTCCAGTACCAGAAGCTCTTGGAGAACTTCCCAGTCAGGTGGTGTTCTGGCACGAATGGATGAAACGTCTCCCGCTGCCATGTATCCCTGGAGTCCATGGCCAGAACCCCCATCTTCTCCAGACACTGTCCCAGAGCCAAGTCCTCCACAGAGGTGGTATGGGTACACACCTTGGTCTTGAACCCCTCCACGAACCTCCTGAGGGCCTCCTTACTCAACACATACCCCGCTCCGCCACTCATGTACCCCTGCTTGGCGTAGGGCTTGAAGCGCTTGCCGAAGTAGAGGGGCTCCTCGGGCGTGTGATTGGACAGGACCCAGCGGAGGTTGTCCACCACTACGAAGGTGTCGTCATCCGCCTTGAGGAACCAGTCGGCTTCGTTCCCATGATGCTCCAGGGCATAGTGGAAGGCCCGGATGGTCTTCCAGTAGAGCTGGTCGCGGCCCTCCCCTGTCCCCAGCCCTACGGTGGGGAAGTCTGGCGAAGAAAAATAATGCTTTATTGTCCATTTTCCTACTGTTTTTTGCTTTCTAATGCAACCTCCCCCAGAGTCAGTCAGGCACAAAGCACAGAGTCAGCCATTGTGCATCACAGCAGTTAGGGTCACGGGCCTTACTCAAGGGAAACAAGGCACGAGATAGCATCTATATAGGATCCTTTTGACCAGATGTATCCCGTTGGTCATGGGATTCAAACCGGCCCGCCTCAATACCCTTCTAGGCTACCTGGCTGGGTACCCACCTGGGTCGTCGACAGAGCTCATGAAGACCACCACGTTGCAGTGGCGGCTCCAGGTGGCCTTGACATGGCGGGCCTTGGTCTGCAGGTTACTGGGGCCTGTCATCACCCAGCACAGGATGCGCACCTTCCGGTACAACTCATCTGCCACGCGACTGTCCTCACCTGAAAATCATAGCCACACTACTTTTAAGCTATCGGCAGTAGAAACCATAACAAAGCGTTGTCCCCCACCCCTGTTTCGGTAAAAAACTAAGGGTAAAGCTTAGCTAATTCATTAGACAGAGCTATGGATGCCGAGGAAGATCCATAAGTCGCTCTGGATAAGAGCGTCTGCTAAATGACTTAAATGTAAATGATATAAAAATGATCGTTTTGAGGCTATATATAATGTTTTTTACATTGACTTTGTTTACAAACATTGGTGTAAAACAAGCTTATGTTTCGTGTTCTGATGGGTTACGACAGTTGAACTAAGCTCATAAGGCATTTACAAGATATATTCTACAAGAATCAATGGGTACACATCATATCATTTCTAAGTCCAACAATGAATTTAGCAACTGCTGCTTGCCCATCTAATTGGTAGAACCTCCATGATATTACAACAAACACACTTTTTTCCCCCCAACTGACATCACGAGCAATAGAAGAGCAGAATATGTACTGCAATTCGTTTTTACCAAGCTGCCAGAGGCTCCACAAGTTGGTTTCACCAACAAAACAATAACAAAGGCACTGGGGACGAACAGTGCTGCAGTGTCCCCTTATACAGGAATAGAGTTACGCTGTATATTAGTCATATTTACATGGATAGATGTATGTTTTGGAAAGAGTCTTTTTTTTCCTTCATAATTTAGTGTCTTAATCATTTTGGCAGCCAAGAGGTACATTTTCGATATTAAAGTACAAAACGTTCACAACGC
This sequence comes from Oncorhynchus nerka, assembly GCF_034236695.1. Taxonomy (NCBI): domain Eukaryota; kingdom Metazoa; phylum Chordata; class Actinopteri; order Salmoniformes; family Salmonidae; genus Oncorhynchus; species Oncorhynchus nerka. The sequence goes on along the minus strand of NC_088415.1, from coordinate 42,168,578 downwards.
ACTTCTTTCAAACTTCCACACAGATTTAGGAGATCTTCAGAGACACTCCATTTCCTTTCACTGGGATGGGCCCTGGCCTTATTGGGCCTGTGTACCTGTGTGGTGCGGGACGTTGAGATTGATGAGGGCTGCTCTCTCCACACTGGCCTGCCTCTCCTCTGCCACCGCTGCTACTGAGCTGCCCTGGACCCCTCCCAGCACAGGGAGCTCCATGCTCCTCTCAAACCATAGCTGTATGTTCACATTATAAATATGGTGTGGGACAAGTACAAACAAGTTTACAGACTGATAACACCAAGCATCAAACATCAACACAGTCAACAGTAACGACAGATGTACTACGTAGGTGCACTAATGCAGGGAGAGAGTACCGTAATTACAGGTGTATACGGCTATCTGAATAATAATTACAGAGGTATATTATTGTAATATTATATGGCTACCTGAATAGTTGATATAGGTGTTTAAGGCCACTAGATTATAGATGTGTAACACACCTGGCGCAGGAAGAGGTACAGGCTGAGGGTCCCCACTACGAAACCCAGGTAGAAGCAGAACCTGGAGGCACTCAGACCTTTCATGGTGGTATCCTCCTCCTCCCTCCTCTCCTCCTCCTTCTCCTCTCTGGTACCTCCTGGTCCACTCCAATTACAGCATCTCTTCTGAGATTGGAACACAACGGCATTGAAAAGGCAGAAACATATGTCGACCATTTACTTCACCTATTGTTTTCGTCAGGCACAAAATATTCAGAATATAGCTGATACTAATCTCTACTTATCTTGCATGGAACATGATAGTTCTGTCCAACTGTCTGTATTATATACACACTGAAGGCCAAGTCAGGGGCCTTGTTCTGTTTAGTTTTATTTTCCCAGGTAAGTTGACTGAGAACACATTCTCATTTACAGCAACGGCCAGGGGAATAGTTACAGGGGAGAGGAGGAGGGATGAATGAATGAGACAATTGAAAGGTGGCCATGATGGTATGAGGGCCAGATTGGGAATTTAACCAGGACACCGGGGTTAACACCCCTACTCTTACGATAAGTGCCATGGGATCTTTAGTGACCACAGAGAATCAGGACACCCATTTAATGTCCCATCCGAAAGGCAACTGTCACAGGGCAATGTCCCCAATCACTGGCACGGGGCTTCTTTTTTTCTACGGATCAATATTTTTGGGGAACTCAGAGTTTCTACTTATTGTTGAGAGTTAGAATAGTAGAATGCACAAGGTGCAATTTCAATATTTGGTTGTGCATCAGCTAACCTTTTTGAGATTGGTAAATGAGTCTAGTGGAAGGCTATCTAAATTTGTAGTAATCATGGTCGAATTACCGACTGGGGGGAACCCATTCCTTTTATTAGTGACGCTTCATATTAAAAATGGCAAACATTTCTCTTCACCCTATGACAAAATGTGTAGAATTGCAGAAAATTAGCTGTAAAACTAAAAAAAAATATCCGCCCCATGGAGTGGAATTACATGATATGAGTTATAAAATAGCAAAATCAACCCTCTATCCCATTGCAAAATATGTAGATTTACAGCCAAGTGCTTTAAAAACTGAAACGTTTTCTATACGTCACATGGCAAAATGTGTAGAAAATGTTTTGCTTGCAAGGTGTGGGAAACAAAATGTAGTTTAGGGCCCCCAAAATGGTAGAGCCAGCTCGGACTACATGTGTGGGTATGGATGTGTGTATGCAGACCCTTGACTCCCATGATGAGTTCAGATTTTTTTTGTGGCACCCACCCCCCATCTAAATTGCCAATCTCTGTCCTAGTGAGATAAATATATCCTCTTGTTGTATAAATACGTTTTTAGATGAGATTGAAACTACTACAATGGAACAGCAAACAGGACTGGCTAACGTCTCTGAAACGTCTTCCTGAATGTCACTTTTGACATTCTGCTGTAGCTCAATGGACGACATTCTAGCAAATTGGCCACTCCCGTTTGCTGTTTCCCTCTAGTAGCATTGAGGTTATATTGAGGTGAGAGACCGCTAATCGTGGACGAGGAAGTTAATAATGTACACTAAGTAGGCCACGCATATCCCCTTAACAGACAGACTCTGCTGCCTGTCTGCCTTAAAAGGACTGAAAAACACGTACAACACAACAATAACACAGAAGCTACATCGTATACAGTTTAGCGCTATCGTCATTCAACCACTATCTTCTATCTATTATTGGTGAGGTGTGAGAGTTATAAGCAGAGTTTAGATTCATTGCAGGATTCCCAATTCTTCTGAATTGATATTCTTCAGAAATGAAACACAATTATATTCACAACATTGTCATATGCCATTTTTTACAACAGTAGCCGGTCTTGAATGGAGATTCACTGAGTCAACGTTACAGAGACCCGTCAAGACAACATCACCGTGACGCTAATTACCGCTATGATTTTATCACCGTCAAAATCATTTGGATAAAGCAATAGCTTTCGATCAGACAAAGACATTGCATCTGTTTATCACCAGTTATTGTGTCCCGAAATATCATCATTACCTGCGTTTGTTGATCAGAGTCGCTTGTAACCAACGTGAGAAGGAAAACCTCTACGTTGAGTGCATCCTAGACTACAATGAATTCCAAAAGCCTATTGTTTTTCATACATTTCGAGACGAACCGACGGCATAGAACATCACACCATCAACAGAAAGAGTGGGTCAGACCTATATTTAAGTTTGTAAAGGCCCCCCGTGTATTTAATCGCTCGGGAAATAAAAGACAACATGAGGAGGAACCCTACTGTAAAATCCACATTCTTCAGCATCACGGGGTAATCTCTGAGACCGCAGCATTTGATTTGTTGAAATTGTACTGCTTGTGGCCGGCCTCCTTGCGGTTGAGAGGATCAGCCTGTGCGAGACGCTACACAGAATTAAAAGGATGTTTGAAGCCTGGGTAAAGATCAGTTGAAAAAAAAAGTGTAGGTTATTTCGCAATTCCAAATTATTTGTAGGTCAGTGAATCTGCGCATCACCTTGTTCAAACCAATACTCAGAACATTTACATAATCCATTGGATCATTTCTCAATGTTCACTTAATTTGGAGCTAGTCTTTATTAAAAATATATATATGCAGCAATTAAACCACGAAATTATACCATTTATAAATGGTATAATTATGTGATATGTTTGCGTTTGGCAACGCTGCTCCCTCCATCACCCCAAGATGAATTGTTTGACCACTGTAGTCTTGCTTAACTACACACTTCACTGATTTGATTGATGCAGCTAAACCACAACTGTCTATCCTAAAATGAACATGCACCTGCAAAAGAAAATTCAAGGAACAAAAATATAAATGCAACATGAAAAGTGTTGGTCCCAGAAATGATCATTACAGACAAAAACCTTATTTCTCTCAAATGTTGTGCACAGATTTGTTTACATTCCTGTTAGTGATCATTTCTCATTTGCCAAGGTAATCCATTCACTTGACAGGTGTATAGCAAGAAGTGGATTAAACAGCATGATCCTGACACAGGTGCACCTTGTGCTGGGGAAAATAAACAGTCACTCTAAAATGTGCAGTTTTGTCACACAACACAATGCCACAGATGTCTCAAGTTGAGGGAGCATGCAACTGGCATGCTGACTGCAGGAGTGTCCACCAGAGTTGATGCCAGATAATTTAATGTTAATTTCTCTACCATAAGCTGCCTACAACGTTGTTTTAAAGAATTTGGCAGTTCGTCCAACCAGCTTCACAACCGCAGATCACGTGTAACCACGCCAGCCCAGGACCTCCACATCCGGCTTCTTCACCAGCGGGATGGTCTTAGACCAGCCACCTGGACAGCTGATGAAACTGCGTATATAGACGGCTACGAATAATATAGACGAGAACCCTCGTTGTAGATAGTGTGGTCTACAGCTTATCATGAGGTACTCTACCTCAGGCGAGCAATACCTCGAGACTTCTTTAACATTAGACATCGCACACCAGCATTTATTTACAAATAGACCCACAACCCCCACCCCTCGTCTTACCAGACGTCACTACACTGTCCTGGCAGATACACAGAAAAACCAGCCAGCTCTATATTATCCATGTTGTCGTTCAACCACGACTTGGTGAAACATAAGATATTACATTTTTTTATGTACCGTTGGTAGGATAGTCTCGACCGTAGATCATCGTGTTTGTTTTCCAGTTATTGCACCTTAGCCAATAATACCGATGGCAATGGCAATTTACTCACTTGCCTATGAATCCTAACAAGACATCCCAACCTTCTTCCGCGGTATCTCTGTAAGGGTTTTCCTGTGGTGAAGTAGAGGCGGACCAAAATGCAGCGTGGTGGTTATTCAGGTTATTTAATGAAGGAACTATACATGAAATAACTAACAAAACAATAAATGTGCGAAAACCAAAAACAGTCCTATCTGGTGCAAACACAGAGACAGGAACAATCACCCACAAACACACAGTGAAACCCAGGCTACCTAAGTATAATTCTCAATCAGAGACAACTAATGACACCTGCCTCTGATTGAGAACCATACTAGGCCGAAACATAGAAATACCCCAAAACATAGAAAAACCAACATAGACTACCCACCCAACTCACGCCCTGGCCATACTAAAATAAATACAAAACAAAGGAAATAAAGGTCAGAACGTGACAATCTCCAGCTTTTCTTCAAGCAAATGACAGGGTTTTGGACCTGTTCTCCGGGAAAGCAGTATATCCTGTGTGTCGGACTCAATTAAAGAAAACATCTTTGTCCAGTTCGAGGTGAGTAATCGCTCTTTTTGGTCATAAGAGACGGTAGCAGCAACTTTAAGTACATAATAAGATACAAACAATGTGAAAAAATAAACAAAATAGCCCAGTTGGTTAGGAGCCCGTAAAACGGCAGCCATCCCGTCAGGCGCCATTATCGATCGCGTGGGTGTCAATCTCATTCGATGGAGGGCCTAGTGTCTGTGGGTTTTGGTTTTTCCTTTCACAGTCTGCCCTCTGTGGAAATAGTTTGACACGTGACCTAGAGAAATAGTTGAGATGAAAGGAGAAAATAGAGAAGAGTGTTTTTAAACCTACTGAAACGGTCTCGACCTCTCCCCCTGCCCAGGGTGGTTGCCAAATAGAGCCTATATTATTTGTGCTTGTTGAAGGAAATTGGCTGAAGCATTAAAAAAAACATTTTGGCCTGTAGCAGGTGTAGGCAACTAGATTCAACTGCGAGACGATTTTTGTCGAATATATTTTAAAATAACAATAATTTCATACCTTGATTACATTGAGACACAATCACATCTCTTTTGTCATTTGAAGGAATACTTGGTGACTTGGGTTTTGTTCCAACTTAAGTGACTTGTGTTTTGTCTGTTTTTGACAACTTGCCAGTTGTGGTTTTGTTTTCCACTATGACATAGAAAGAGGGTTCGCTCTCAACTAATAGAGACAGTCACTGCACCTTTGAAATGGAAATCATCTGGATATCTTGGCGTTTTGAACTGGTTATACAAACCAAGAGTAGCGCTTGGTAAATCAGGTCAACGTTCAATGATGTGTACACAGACACCCTAAACTAAATGATTTTCCATTGTGAACTCTGAACTCTGGTCATTAAACATTTTCAGCAATAAAACAAGTCATTAATTTTGTCATTAATTTGGATTTTTATGATTTACTCGAATCCACCTGCTGTGATCACAATGTATTTGTTGACAGGCAATGTATTGTGCTTGGCGATTTCAATTCAAATGTGCAGTTACCACCCAGGAAAAGTGCACTTTTGCCCTGTATACCTTTAATCAGTTATTTGGCCTGAAACAACTGATTGCTAAGCCAATCACAGTGTGTATTGACAGTAAATCAACTTTGATTATTGTATAAGACCAAGAAAAAAATATGTCAGTCAGGAGATATTTGTTTTAGTGATCATATGGTAACCTACTGTATTCGTAAGAAAAAGATTTTAAAAAACACCAGGTAATACCTACTGTATGTAAAGGTACGGTTTATGAAACAATACTCAAAGGAACGTTTTTTAGAAGTCCTTGGTCATTTTGATTGGTCTGATGTATTAAATTGTGACGATGTTGATCAAAGCTTGGTATCTTTTTAAAGAGATGTTGCGTTCTGACTGACTCTGGCCCCAATGAAACAAATTTGAATCAGAGGTCAGGGAAATATTAGACCTAATTAGGATAATGGATCGCACCTGTCTGAATTCAGAAGGACAAATCTACAACAAGATTATTATATTAAATGTATAATCTAGGCAAGATGCAAGATGGATAAGGGCAAATCCCAGTATTACATAGACACTGTAAATGACAACTTACATCAGCTCTGTGTGGAAAACTTTAAAGGATATTGGCTCAAAAACTGCTCATAAGGTAAAATACTGTGGTATTGTCCTGGATATTGATGATTTTTTATTCTATGGCGAAGCAAAGATTGCAATCATTTTAAAACATTATTTACCACTAACTGTAGCCTCATTCCTGACTATAAAGTTACTGACCTGCTCTGGAATCTAAGGCCAGTCCTTTATTGAAAACGTTTACCATAGCAAAAATATCAGAAATTAGTTGTTTGAGCTTTGTATGTTAACGTAAGACAAAGTTTCCAATCTACTATGCTCAATGAGCACTAACAAAGTAACTGGTTTTGATAACCTTCCTGCAAGATTCATTAAGGATAGTACCTGTGTCACTGCTAAAATAATAACGCACATTGTAAACCTTTCTATTAGTAGTGGTACATTCCCCAATCATCTCAAAGACAGCCCGGGATGTTCCGCTCGAGAAGAGGAGCAAAACAGATGTGGGTAACTACAGGCCTGTGTCGATCCTCAGCACCTTATCTAAAGTTGTTGAGAGATTAGTCCTCAATCAACTTGAGGTTTACCTTCTCGAACACAAACTACTTTAGGGACTTCAATCTGGTTTTAGAACAGCTCATTCAACTGATACTTGCCTTATTGACCTTTTTGATCATATCAAGCAAGAATTTGACAAGGGGAACTGTACGGTCATGTTGGACTTGCAGAAAGCGTTTGACACTGTGGAATATGACATCCTTCTGATGAAACGGAAATGCGTGGGTCTAAGTGATGAGGCCGTGAATTGGTTTTGGGCTAACCTCACCAACAGAACACAAGTATGTCATGTTGGTGATGTTTGGTGAGAGACATTTACATATTTACATTACATTTAAGTCATTTAGCAGACGCTCTTATCCAGAGCGACTTACAAATTGGTGCGTTCACCTTAAGACATCCAGTGGAACAGCCACTTTACAATAGTGCATCTAAATATTTTAAGGGGGGTGAGAAGGATTACTTTATCCTATCCTAGGTATTCCTGAAAGAGGTGGGGTTTCAGGTGTCTCCGGAAGGTGGTGATTGACTCCGCTGTCCTGGCGTCGTGAGGGAGTTTGTTCCACCATTGGGGGGCCAGAGCAGCGAACAGTTTTGACTGGGCTGCGCAGGAACTGTACTTCCTCAGTGGTAGGGAGGCGAGCAGGCCAGAGGTGGATGAACGCAGTGCCCTTGTTTGGGTGTAGGGCCTGATCAGAGCCTGGAGGTACTGAGGTGCCGTTCCCCTCACAGCTCCGTAGGCAAGCACCATGGTCTTGTAGCGGATGCGAGCTTCAACTGGAAGCCAGTGGAGAGAGCGGAGGAGCGGGGTGACGTGAGAGAACTTGGGAAGGTTGAACACCAGACGGGCTGCGGCGTTCTGGATGAGTTGTAGGGGTTTAATGGCACAGGCAGGGAGCCCAGCCAACAGCGAGTTGCAGTAATCCAGACGGGAGATGACAAGTGCCTGGATTAGGACCTGCGCTGCTTCCTGTGTGAGGCAGGGTCGTACTCTGCGGATGTTGTAGAGCATGAACCTACAAGAACGGGCCACCGCCTTGATGTTAGTTGAGAACGACAGGGTGTTGTCCAGGATCACGCCAAGGTTCTTAGCGCTCTGGGAGGAGGACACAATGGAGTTGTCAACCGTGATGGCGAGATCATGGAATGGGCAGTCCTTCCCGGGAGGAAGAGCAGCTCCGTCTTGCCGAGGTTCAGCTTGAGGTGGTGATCCGTCATCCACACTGATATGTCTGCCAGACATGCAGAGATGCGATTCGCCACCTGGTCATCAGAAGGGGGAAAGGAGAAGATTAATTGTGTGTCGTCTGCATAGCAATGATAGGAGAGACCATGTGAGGTTATGACAGAGCCAAGTGACTTGGTGTATAGCGAGAATAGGAGAGGGCCTAGAACAGAGCCCTGGGGGACGCCAGTGGTGAGAGCGCGTGGTGAGGAGACAGATTCTCGCCACGCCACCTGGTAGGAGCGACCTGTCAGGTAGGACGCAATCCAAGCGTGGGCCGCGCCGGAGATGCCCAACTCGGAGAGGGTGGAGAGGAGGATCTGATGGTTCACAGTATCGAAGGCAGCCGATAGGTCTAGAAGGATGAGAGCAGAGGAGAGAGGCCAAATAAATATCCTGTGGAGTACTGCAGGGATCAATATTAGGGCCATTCTTATTCCTTATCTAAGTCAATGAATTGTCACTACATTTGGTCAAAACTGAATAGAGCATAGATTGGCTGACAAGATACAGGTGAACTGTGCAGGCAAGGACATTTAATCAAAGATGAGTTGAGTTGAGTTGAGTTTAAGTTTATTTTTACAGGGACAGTGCACATTAATCAACGTTTCAGTAAAAGTGCCGGTTTTAGCCAGCCGGCTAATTTTCAACCGCAGTCCCTGGGCAGGTTATTAAAAACAATTACAATATAGACAATAGCAACATAGAACAAGCAAGACATAGCAACATAGGACAAGCAAGACATAGCATACAGACAGAGCAACATAGGACAAGCAAGACAAGCAAGTAGCATACAGACAGAACAAAAAGCAGCAATACAAAATTCATAAAAGCAACAAAGTGTTTCCACACCTCACAAGCTACAGACAACAGACAACATGGAAAGCGGCAACACACAGCTAGGGACCATGTTCACAAATCTGATTGACCTTTAGCCATGTCTTCAAGCATTTTGTGAAAGTGTGATATGTGGTGCAGTTACGTGTGTCTGATGGCAGTGTATTCCAGACATGGGAAGCTCTCACAGAGAATGCAGATTTACTAAAGGTGCTTTTCCTTAGGGGAACTATACAGTCACCTCTCATGGCAGACCTTGTGGATCTGCTGCCATATGTCTGGGTTTTCTGTTTAACAAAAATATTGAGTGGAGGGGGAGCCAGGCCATTAAGGATCTTGAATACAAGACATGCGTCGGTGTATTGCACAAGATTTTCCCAACTCAAGAGCTCATGCTTTCTAAGGATGTGACAATGATGATGGCTATTGGGCTTCCTATCAAGCACTTTGAGAGCCTGTTTGTAGACAGACTGAATAGGTTTTAATGTTGTACAGCAAGCTTGGGCCCAACTAGTCAAGCAGTATGTTAAGTGGGGAGTATCATAGTTTCGAAGTACAGTTTTGCTACCTCTGTAGTCAAACAATTTCGTATAAATCGGAAATTAGCTAGGTTGAATTTGGTTATTTGAATTACCTTTTTCACATGCTTTTTAAAAGAGAGGTTGGAATCAAGTATGATGCCAAGGTACTTAAAATCGGATACCACCTGGAGCTTCTCCCCTGACACATAGACATCTGGCTCAGTAGCATCTGTTGCCCTCTTTGTGAAGAACATGCAAACAGTTTTTTTCACATTGAGATGCAAACACGAGTCACTGAGCCACTTTGTAACCTGGACCATTACAGTAGTGAGTTCTTGTGCAGCTTGTTGTTTGCTCTTTGCATGCACATATATCACTGTATCATCTGCATACATTTGAACTTCAGACCCAGTACAGACAGAAGGCAGATCATTAATGTACAGGCTGAACAGGAGGGGCCCCAGTATTGACCCTTGGGGCACGCCCACATCATAGCTACGAGTGGGCGACAGCTCATTGCTCACTCTGACACACTGAGTTCTGCCTTCAAGGTATGATTTCATCCATCTCAAGGCATCAGGGGAAAAGTTGAACTTGGACAATTTTGTGATGAGAATCTCATGGTTAACAGTATCAAAAGCCTTCCTTAGGTCCAGAAACACAGCCCCAACAGCACCCCCTTTGTCCATCTTGGACTTCACATTTTCCAGAAGAAAGCAGTTGGCCGTTTCTGTGGAGTGTTTCGCTCTGAAGCCAAACTGCATGGAGTGTAATGTGAAGGGGCTGTTGTTGAGGTGGGCAATCAGTTGTTCTGCTACACACTTTTCAACAACCTTTGACACCACAGGTAGTATACTAATGGGCCTGTAGTTACTCACATCAGCAGGGTCGCCTGATTTAAAGATGGCCGTTATTATGGCCGACTTCCATACCCTTGGAAACACACCGAGACCAATAGATGTGTTGGTGACCTTAGTAATGGGGCCAATGAGTGACTCTTTGTATTTTTTAAGAAAGGTAGAGTCCATCCCAAACACATCTTTGGCTTTAGAGTTCTTTAGTGAGCTAATCACCTTGTTCACCTTTGACTCAGAAACCTCCCTTATGATGAAGACAGGTTGAGTGTCATTCACTAGCACTGAGCCCGAGAAACCAGTGGAGGGGTTCTGTGTCAGTACCCTGACAGAGTCAATAAAGTAGGAATTGAAGGCTATTGCTATTTCGACTGCATCCTGTGTTAGATTGTTATTCACCATGATTTCTAGTCTTTTTGCAGTGTTACTATGGTCTTTACCTGTTAACTTTTTTAGATTCTCCCATATCAATTTAGAATTTCCCTTTGCTTCACCAATTATGTTAATAAAAAGTTTGCCTTGGCCTGTCTGATTTCTTTCATCACCTTATTTCTCAACATGGTAAACCTACGTCTGTCATGCTCTAATTTAGATTTTAGGGCTATTTTTAGAGCATAATCTCGTTCTTTCATCAATTTCCAGATTTCTCCATTTAACCAAGGAAGAGTGCTCTTTTGGCCAGGTTTGGATTTGATTTTCTTTAGGAAGCCATTTATTGTAGTCTGGATTGTGGATAGAAAAACCTGACTATCAGCTTCCACGTCTGTATAGGACAAGAGATCATTCCAGTTTATTCCCTTAATTGCTTTTTCAAAATAGTTTAATTCACTCCTAGGTATTCTGAGTTGATCCGGCTTACTAACAGTAGAGAGGTTAAACCTGCTCTTAGACAGCTTTCTGGCTATAAGTGTCAGATTATGATCAGACAGCCCAGTAACCATATTGAATGATTTAGTCACTCTCTCTGGTTTATTACTGAACACCAAATCAATCTGTGTTTTAGAGCAACAAGTCACCCTGGTTGACCCTTTAACTAGCTGTGTAAGGTCAAAGGTATTTAGTGATCCGTTTGAGGGTTTTCCTACAACACTTGTCTTCATAATTAATGTTAAAATCTCCCATTAAGATGACCTCTTTCCCAAAATCACATTCCCTAAGCATGGTATTAAACTGTTCAAAAAACACACTTTTGGTGGAAGGTGGCCTATACATTCCAATGAGGGTAAAAGACATTTGGGGAGACAGTGTAACGTTCAGGCCGATACATTCTAGTTCATTATCACATGACCACTGTAAAGAATTGCTATTATGCAGGAGACCAATCTACTGCTAAATACGTGGCTATTGCATTGTTATAACTGAGACAACACATAGCAACGTATTTTCACAGTAAAGCCTGTGGGGTCCCCTACAGGATAGCTCCCACATTACACACATAATCTCCCTTTTAAACGAACACTGTGTGCCCGAAGAAGATTCTACGATGACGGACAGATAACTGAGCCAATGGCGGAAGACTACAGACTACAACCAGCTGAACCAATCCGGAGATCCGATCTTCCTAGAGTCAACCTACTTTCTGTGACGTATATAAGGGCTGTGCTGACTGTTTACTCGCTCTCTGCCTGCTGTTCCAACACGAACTAACGGAAGAGCCGTATTTACGTGTACCAGATATTCTCCCTCTGAAATAAACTGTCGCTTGTCGTACAATTTTAACACCTGGTCTGAATCGATCCTTAACCGGCTCACCCTTCTAATATCCTTTTATCAACAAAACATGGTAGCCAGAGGATGGTTGAATAACGGTCCGGTCGAAGTGAGTTGATTGGGTGTGAGAAGGAGAGTGACGGAAGGACGGTTCCAAAAAAGAGACGGGTGAAAGAAATTCGGGGGAGGACAATAATTCTGCTCAACTCGGGAAACTGATCTAAAAGGTGCACCATAAACGAGGTAAGCAAAACCTGTTAAATCAAACTTTGCATATTGTCGTATAGTCTGTCTAAATTCTGATCAGTATTTCCGAGTAAGTATGAATTCTTGTGTAAATTTATAATTTGCTGACGAGTCAAAGAACAGTAGAGTGAACATATGTGGTACAAACCGGCGACGGCCGGGTGATTAAATCATTGATGAGATATCAGTAAGGGGATAGCTGATTACTATTCATTAAATCTGGCGCCGAGGGGATAAATTGTAATTTTGTCCTGTGACCCGGTCAGCGCAGTCTGATAGCTTTCAATGATGAGGGATCACTTTTGAGGCCTGTTGTTCCGATAGGGGTCAAAGATAATTCTGATAGGGATCGAACATGTGTAATTATTAGTTTTGATAGGGGTCAGAGATAATTTTGATAGGGGTTGGACATGTGTATAATTCTGATAGGGATCAGCACGATAGAGATTAGGGATAGATATCAGTAAGGGGATAGCTAATTGCTATTCATTAAACCTGGCGCCGAGGTTGTCCCGCGACTCGGTCGAAGTCCAGTCTGATAAGAGGTCCAATGATAAAGATAAGCTGATAGGGGTCAGAGAGATAACGTGTATTTGTAACTGTTCATATTAAAATGTAATGTGGTTGAAATCGTCTCCATTAAGATTGTTGATGGTTTGAGAGACAGAGAGAGAGAACTCAAGAAGGGTTATTGAATAAATCCGAAAATTCTGTGTTGTATGTAAACTTCCATGTTGTATGTATCTATAACTTCTGTGTAAAATGTATAATCAGGAACAAAATGACTGATGTATAATTGAAATAAGATCTGAATATAATATTTAATATTGCGACTATATAGTCGAATAGATCCCTTGGTGGTTGCGCGCTCCACGAAAGCTATACCAACCCAATCGTTTTTCTCGAACTGAATATACAATGAAAAGCTCTGAGATAAGGCAGAGTGTGAGCAATAGTGTCTCCTCGAATACATCGTTGTTATTAACTAACGACGGGCTAAGTATATTCTAATTATATTCAAGTAGTCTGGTAAAATTCCGATTAAGTTACGATTAATTTCCGATTGAATTAAATTGAATCACGATTAAAAATTCACAATGGCGACCCCCAATACTCCAAAGCTGAAGTTTAATGAGTTCCTAGACAAAAAAATGGAATATAGATCAGGGGGAAAGGGACAGTGGAAGGATATAAAGAAAGTCTGGGAGGGAGTAAAGTTAAGATGGACGCAAGCAGGTTACCTAGGAGGGGGACTGCCAACCGGGGTCCAGTTGAAAACAATGGAATGTGGGTTAAGAGAGAAAGAGGCAGAAAAGAACAAAATTCACGTATTTAAGAAAGAAGGGTCAGATACGAAGGGAGCGAGATTAATGAGAATCCTAATTGAGGGAAAACTTTGGGCGTTTAAATTAGTGCTATTTTCTGTTGTTCAGATGCCGGAGTAACAAATACAGATAACTGTAAATTGGGTCTATTTGCGGAGAATCTCAGTTCCATAGCATTGGTGGTTCAGTGGTGGAGTTCTCGCCTGCCACGTGGGAGGCCGGGGTTCGGTTCCCAGCTGAGGTGTAAAGAGTAGTTATATATGTCTGAGTTTTTGGTTTTAATTAAACTAATTGTTTTGCAGAGAAAGTTATAGTCACTAGTATTGGTATAAGATATAAACTGAACGTTTTAAATAGTTTGTTTGGTTCAAATTGAAAGACTAATTCATTCAACTTAATATAAGAACGGAGATTTTGATGCAAGGCGATGTCTGTTCACTAAATGATTTGTTGGGAATAATACATTGGGAAAAGAGTCGTAATTGAAATGCTAATTCAAAGACGAGACAGTAATTTAAATCAAATTAATTCTGAATAATAACGGGGGAACAATTACGATAGATTTGAGTCCATCGAAATGTTTTTATAAGATTAGCGAATTGAGAGATGTTGATTGATGTTGTAAACTCTAATTCAGGATTCAACAGATGTGATAAATTAGGTTTGGTTTATCGAACCCGAAATACTGTTGTTGCAGACAGCCAACCATTATTTACAATGAGTTGAAAATCGTTGCGAAATGAGTCGAGATTGAGCGCTTGTTGATGACATCACTCGCGAGGTTTCCGTCGCCACGGAAATGATGTCTTGACTGGGGGTGACAGAGAAAATGGTTAGTGTCCTTTAGGAGGTGCGGGCATTAATGTTGAGTAACTTTTCAGAAGTTCATAAACATTTCGAAATACATTTTTTTTTAAAAGGAGTATGTAAATCGTCAGGAAAGATGCTAAAAACTAGCAGCTGATTCGCTGGGTGGGTATCATTGATTTGTGGCGTTTATTTGGACTGTAATTAGGCCATGAGAAAGAGAGATTGAATGTCTGAATAATAAAACATCTTAATAATGGATTCTGATGGTTATTGATTCTTGGTTTGATCGTTTAAATAACACCAGTGAATTTGAGCACTGTTTCCATTATGTGGAACGGTGTCAGGGTATTAATGGTGAAAAGCAACCTCTATGGTAAAACATAATTGTACATGTTTCGGTAAACTAGCGAGGTTGAATTTGGTTATTTGAACATTTCCCTTGATACGTAGACATACGTAACAGGGGCAAGTTGTTTTTCCTTGAGGAACACACAGATGGTGTTTTGTTTTATTGAGATGTAAATGTGAGTTGAAGGAGCCAAGGGAAAATACGTTATTTTTATTAAATATCTGGGATTATAATCTTGGGGAGAATGAGGCCATAAACGACCAAATTGGAAAGGCCTGGAAGTTTTGATTAATCATTAAGGTTTGCAAATATATACACATAAAACATTTGTTAGGACTATTTGTTTTGGTGCAAAGGTATTTTAAAGAGACACGCTCAAATATGGAACTTTATGAGTTTTTATTTTATGAGTTTTAAATTACACAAGTGAATTTGGATTTTAAGGATAAAGGGTTCTTTGATATGTCTAATGTAGTATAGAACTTGACTATAAAAGGGTGGGTTGACTCATGGACCTTATCATGACTGTCTTCTAAGGTCTGATCAGCCTTGGGGGAGAGTCATTGGTATAATGAATGTGGTCATATTGAGATACTAGTTTTAAGGTAAATTCATTATAAAGGAGTTTAGGTTAGGAGGTTAGGATAGGAGATATATTAAGCCAATAGGGCAGGGAATTACATAGAAAAATAAGTTTCAGTTCTTAGGGGTGATAAATTACTGTAGATAAGGAATTCTGCACTCTGCAACATATATTAAATTCATGTTATTGTCAGATAGAATACTGAGGGTCCTTGAAGGAAGGATTTTGATATGATAAGCATTTGTTTTGAATTTTTTTTTTTGACCATTAGGGGTTTAAAAAAAAAAATAGTATTCAAATTAACAGGTATATAGGACATCTGTGATGATTTAGGATTATTGTTAGGTTGATTAAGGAAATGTAAGGACTTTAGAGATTGACACTCATAGACATGATTTTAGATAAAGTCAAACAGTTAGAAGCTTAGTGGTATTTGAGAAATATGAGAGAAAGGGTTTAAATTGGTAAATATATATTTAAGAAAATATATAAGTAGCGCAGATAGTTCTTAAGTAGATAAGAAACTTGACAGGGAATTGGTACTGGATTGACGCCCAAGGGAGAATTGGACATGTGGAAAACTAAAAGGGGCTCCTTCATGATGATGTCAGACATAAGGATAATATACTAATCTTACCTAAGTCATTATTTAGAGTAGGTAAAGTTGATACCTGGGCAGAGTCAGGTATCAAAAGGGGGATGGGTAAATTGTGGTCTAGGATAGGATGGGGCTTATTGGATAAGAAACTAATAAAAAAAAATATGTAAGCTAACAATTGGGAATAGAAGTTAAAGATAAAATCAGATAAAACATATGAGAAATTGTTTGTTAACCAAGCCTGTATGTCCAGGATTTTATGCATTACAGGTGAACTACAGGTGAAGTCACTCAATCCAGTCCCCAGAGGCTTGGGGACCATAGAAGACCCCTGGTGACAGCTAGCTGAAAGAGCTACCCAGATTCATATCGCACGGCAGAAGGGTAAGACACTTTTTTCACTGTCGGACAATAAACAGAGTTCGGGAGAAGAACTGGAATTAACAGAATTCCGGGGGCCAACTCTCGAATGAAGCAACCCTACCTGTCCTATCACCCCTGTTTTTGTTCATAGAAGTGAAGATGTGTCTGGCTCTGGCTAAGCGATGTGTATTTTGTTCCAAAATAAGCATAAGAGATCCCTAGATCTGGGTAGACAAGAAGTTAGAGTAGAGATTACATGATAACCGACTTCGGACAGTTCTAGGATTGGAGAAGAGGGTATCCTTATAGCATGGGGGATCCCACAAGGGTGGATAGGTTTTCCATGATATGGGGAAACCTGGGAGCAATGTTGAACTTTGTAAAGGTGATGAAATCCTACTAACAATCAAAACTATTAAGCTCTCTGATGCAGGAACTCACACCCTCGGACTACAAAGGACGAGGACAGACATGATGGGTGTGTTTTCTATTAAGGTACTGCCAAGACCAGAGGTAGCCGGACACACTCCTCTACCACCACTGTGTTAAAAAATACCATTCAGGTAATTAATGTTAGAGACTATTTGGCTATGGATCAATTAGGAACTGAGACTGGTTTTGATAGTAGGGACAAGTTGTGGCTGTCTTATATGAGGTACACAGCTAAAACCCTGAGAAGAAAGGACTGCATTATTTGTAGTTATGCTAGACCTGTTCTGGCTACACACCCATTTGCAGTAGGAGAAGGAGAGGGGTGGTTATGTATTCTGAGAAGTTTTTAACAGGTTAAGCCCAATTCAACCCTCTGTTCCTCTTTGAGCCTTGTGTTTCCTGCAGTACCTCCTCATCGGGCCTCTTGGGGTGTTGAGGCATATGGGGGCAATTACGAGTGCATCACGGGTACAGGTAATGGTATTGATTATGGGAGATTGCCTGAAGCTGATTGCAGGAGTAACATAACCATTAATTCCACTTGGCCAGTTACAGGCCTAAACCAAACTAGTGGTCTGGCTGATGTATGTTGGATGAGTGGAGCCAAAAGAGTGCTGAGACCCATTCTTAGAGGAGAATGGCAAGGTACGTGTGGTCTGACCAGTTTGATAATTCCACTGACCATTGTTGATGTTGTTGCTGAACAGCTGCTGAGTTCTGTAACCAGGGGACCTGAAAACATTCCATCCCATGGGAGACATAGATGTAGTAGTGCTCCATGGACAGAGGACATACACACTAACCTGTTGGGAGTGCCAGTGGGGATTCCTCATGAGTTTCAGGCCTTGGGTAGGAATGATGGACTCTGGCACTTACTACCTACTATGGGTCCAGCCATGGTGGATGCTAGACAGACTGCATGGATTAATTATATCTACTATAATCAACAGCGTTTTGTGAATTACTCCCGTGATGCACTCACTAGTATGTCTGAACAGCTTGAGGCCACATTTGGGGTTTCCAGACAGAATAGACTTGCCTTGAATATGCTTCTTGCCAGTCAGGGGGACGTCTGCAAGATGTTCGGTAAACAATGTTGCACGTATATTCCTAATAATACCAGTCCAGATGATAGTTTTTAAACTTCACAATCTAAGGCGGGCTTGATGCACTGTCTGCTAAGATGAGGTCCACGGGGGGGGGGGGGTGGAGGAGTCTGTTCTCTTGGCCTGGTTTGGTAAGTACACTGGTATGATGGTTACTGGATTTCTGACCCTAATTCTTGTATTATTTGTTATTGATGTGATGTGCTGCTTGCATCATACCGTGTTTTGAGAAGTCTGTTACAGATGTGGTGAGGGCTTCAGGCATATGCCTTTGCTTGATACTCCAGTTGGCGATGCTGATACGGACGCATGCTTTCAGGGGAGGATGGGACTGACTGATGATGACACATGGTTTGGAGTCCCTGGGTGGCAAGGAGCCCACCTGGTACAGGAAAGGAGTAGCTGAGAGGACCAGATGGTTTCTAATAATTCTTTACTCTGTTATCCATGACCAAAGTTTTATCCTACATCTTACATGTCAATAACAATAAAGTTTTATCCTGTTTTTGATAAGTGACACCCTTGGGGGGAACAAAAGCATACAACAAAGGCATATATAACTTGTTATTAGTAATAAACTTTTTATTATTTTCATGAAATGCTATGACTGCTGAAATAAAGGATAATTGAGTGACACCCTAGCAGGAGTCAAAAGGGGGACCTAAATTTCACACTATTTTCTTTTGTTCTGTTTTTGAATGAGCTGTTCTCTTTTGACATGAAGGTATGGAGAACATGATGGTAATACATAAATATCTATTTCTGTTTAATACCGTGCCTTATTTCATAGTCCTTTTGGGAGAAGTTTCTCTTTGTGTCTGGACCTAGTTAGGTTGTGTCACGTCTCTGGTGAGACGTGAAGAGAGGGTTTTGTAAAGAATTGCTATTATGCAGGAGACCAATCTACTGCTAAATACGTGGCTATTGCATTGTTATAACTGAGACAACACATAGCAACGTATTTTCACAGTAAAGCCTGTGGGGTCCCCTACAGGATAGCTCCCACATTACACACATAATCTCCCTTTTAAACGAACACTGTGTGCCCGAAGAAGATTCTACGATGACGGACAGACAACTGAGCCAATGGCGGAAGACTACAGACTACAACCAGCTGAACCAATCCGGAGATCCGATCTCCCCCCTCTTCCCTCAATCCTGTCTCTCCTGAAAACATTGTAGCCAGGCACAATCAAAGCAGCACATGGAGAGTGTTTATGGAGCCATGTCTCTGAGAGGCAGAGAAAGTCAAGGTTGGAGTCTGTGAGTAGATGTTGAATTTGATCACTTTTTGGAATGACACTACGAATGTTCAAGTGCCCCCCTAGTAGTCCCTTGGGCTTAGCTCGTGGGTCCCAGATGACTCGAGAGTGATTGACACATTGAAAAAAGTTAAATTTTCGGTGTTTTCTGACGGCTGGGTTTAGGCCGTTTTGTTTCGTTTTGATTAGGGGCAGTTCGGTAGCGCAATTAACAATCCCTCCCGCCTGCACTGGATGCGGGGAACTAATTAAAATAGCTTGCGTACCAGAAGCAGAGTCAGGGATCGCATATAGCGACTCTGGTATGTTTGAAGAGTCAAAATCTATCCTGGAGCCGGGTGAGTCGAGAGAAACCATAGGACCATAGCACTCACCCACTTCCACAGCGGCGACGACCAGTGGACGAGGCCATCCACCGCTCTCCACTCCGGTGCGTATCACTGGCTCGGTGATATTGGGCCCAGGATTGAGTTGTACATCCCCGGAGAGCAGGAGGGTAATGAACAGGTAGTTTAACAGTTTCCGATAAATGTTGGACTTGTGTTTGTTACGCCTAAGCGGTTCAGTAGAATAAGGAGCGAGGTAGACTTGGCCATTATTCAGAACATTATGGTATGCTGTGTACTGTCCGCTCCCGCGGAACGGTGAACCAATGTGTTTGGTGTTGATATTCTCCGGTAGTAGACTGATTGTGTCATCCCAGCAAGGACGCACTGAGATTATCAGTAGAGCAGCTACATAACTGACAATCATGGCAGAGTACTGGAGATAAAACACATAATTGCGCTTTAACTCTTTGCATGAGTTACTTAGCTGGGATCGGCGTACACCTGATGGTTTAGATAAAATTACAGCATTCGAATGAGAAGCGCCACCTGCCGCACCACCCTGTCTTCCGTCCGCCATTTTCCTTGTGTCACGAGTATTGGCCCAACCAATTTGAGCTCTGGTGTCACTTATCTTGGTCTATCCCTGAATCAATCTCTATCTGGAGATTACATAGCTGTTAAAATCCTTTCTAAAACAGCAAACAAACTGACATTTCTATATCGCAACACTAGATCCTTCAACATTAAAGTGAAGAAACGTGTTGCCTCACCCTTGATTCAATGTCACTTTGACTATGTCCGCTCCCCCTCGTATAGTGGGCTATCAAAAAAGCTCAGGAAGAGACTGCAGGTCATGCAAAATAATGTTATCAGGTACATGCTGAATGTCCCTCCCAAGAGTAAACAGTACTGCGATGAACACGTTTTTCTATACAGGCCTTTATCTATGGAATAGCCTCCCCTTGGAGATCAAGCCAACAAATCATAGAAAGACTATAACAAGCAGGCAAAGGTTTTAATCTGGATCAGGTTGTCTATGTAACACTGCCACCTTGTGCCTCCTTTTGTTACTGCTACTGCTGGTCATGTTTTTTTTTTTTTACAGATAGGGATGATGTGCAATGAACTCGTTTTTTACAGTTAGGAATGATGTGCAATGAATTTGTATCTTTAAAGTTAGGGTGATGTGCAATAATCAAGGTTGTATTTTTAAGGTTAGGGTGATGTGCAATGTTTAGATCCACTTTTTATGATGTCAATATGAATGAATGTAATGTGTTTGTTTGTAATTGTGTCTTTTAATCAGTAGATGTTCTATATGTTTTTACCATCGAGGACCACTTTGGAAACAAGTGTTTTAATTTATATTTTGAAGTGCTATGCTCTGAGAACATATTGTACATATTTATACATACAATATTGTACATATTGTTGTATATGTCTTTTGCCCAAATAAAATTCAATTAAAAAAAAAATGCATTAACTTGCTGTCACTATTTTATACAAGGAACTGACTAATGACCTGTTTGTATTAAATACTCAACTACACCTGCCAGAGCATGATGTCAGGCCAATTTAGTAATTGTTTTCTCTTCATAATTAATTCAAGCAGATTTATACTTTTTTTGTATTATCCTTCATGAGACTGTTTGAGACTGTTTGGCATCCCGTTAGATGCTGCCATTATACTATTTGACCACAAGGTGGAACCAAAGACCTGAACAATCATACAGACTATAGCAATCTAATACTGTTTTATTCCTAATATAATGTCAAGTTCAGTCTTCGACATTTTAATGATGAAATTGTATTTTTGCAATACAGTATACAAAGAATGGTTAAGATTATGGATTTTGAGGAACTATGTTTGCCGTTTTCCCTGTTTTACAGTAGGCTGCTAACTGTATGAATTTCTAATTGACTGAGTAGAGTAATAACCAGAGGTGGGTTGTTTCTATTCACTGTTAGAAAACCAAAACCGTCCCTCTGGCAGTCCATTGATCACACTCCATATTCTAGCTAATTACCGGAAGCATCTACCTCTGAGTGGAGTAGTATTACCCGTAGTTGGGTTATTTTGACCAGGAGAAGCTCGTGAGTAAATGCTGCAATACAAGATTGATTTAATTGAGTCCATTGTAGTTGTTGTGGTTGGTTATTGTATATCACATCTCAAGTCTGTACTTCTACCATTGGCATAATCTAGCAATATCTCATGTGGTTAGTTGCCAAATAGATGCTCCTTGTACTGTCGATTAGGGCCCTGTTTTGGTTAATCATGTCACATGACCTGTAGTTGAACCTTTTGTTTCAAGACTTTTCATCAAAATGTCCCCTTTTCTTTTTCTGTCAGATGGTCCAGCACCATCCTCAGACAATCACTTTCATTTTTGGTCTAATTGTCGTTTCTGGAAAAGGCTTAAAATAAAGGTTATAATCCAGGTCAGGTGACATGATGAACCAAAACACAGGGGCCTAACTATTGAATATGATACTGTTGCAATAGGGCTACTGTTCTGTTATTTCCGGGGTCCGACACATAACAAAAAAAATACTTCACATACATTTATATGTAATAAAAAAAACTACAACTAAAGGCAAAAATGTACAACAACAAAAAAGAAACAATACAACTAAAGATGAATAATGTGTGTGTGTGTGTGTGTGTGTGTGTGTGTGTGTGTGTGTATGTGTGTGTGCGCATCTGTCATTTACACATACAGTGTGTACAAACATTTGTCACATGAGGGAGAGGAATTGTGCCGTGAGGTGTTGCTTTATTGTTTTTTTTAAACCAGGTTTGCTGTTTACTAGCGCTATATGAGATGGAGGGGAGTTCCGTGCAATCATTTACATAATACTGTACATTTTCTTGAATTTCTGAACCTGGGGACTGTGAAGTGACCCCTGGTGGCATGTCTTGTGGGGTAAGTATGTCTGTCAGAGCTATATGTAAGTTGATTATACAGACAATTTGGAATTTCCAACACATTGATATTTCTCACAAAAACAAGGTTTGATGCAGTCAATCTTTCATCTACTTTGAGCCAAGAGAGACTGACATGCATACGGTTGAGATTAGCCCTCTGTGTACATTGAAGGGCTATACGTGTTGCATAGTTCTGGGCCAGCTGCAAATTCTCTAGCTCCTTCTTTGCAGCACTTGACCATATCACTGGGCAATAGTCAAGATAAGATAAAACTGGAGCCTGCAGGACTTGTTGGGTCGACTGTGGTGTTAAAAATGATGAACATATCTCAGACAGACCTCTCCCCATCTTGAATCAATTGAATCAATATGCCATGACAATTTGTCTTAGGTGACACCAAGAAGTTTAGTCTTCTCAACTTGCTCAACAGCCACATAATTCATTACCAGATTCAGCTGAGGTCTAGAATTTAAGGAATGATTTGTACTAAATACAATGCTTTTCGTTTTAGATATGTTCAGGACTAGTTTATTACTAGGCACCCATGCCAAATTGACTGCAGCTATTTGTTTAGGGTTGCAGTGATTTCACTAGCTGTGGTTGCTAATGTTTATCATGTTGAATCATCAGCATACACAGGCTTTGTTTAAATCTAGTAGTAGATCATTAGTAAAAATATAACAGTAAAGGGCCAAGAAAGCTGCCTTGCGGGATACCACACTTGACATGTTTTACATTAGAGAAGATGAGATTAAAGAAGACCCTCTATGAAGGGTTTTGTATTTGTAGATGGTCAAACACCTGTACAATGTATGTGTGTGTGTGTGTGTGCATGCATGTGGGTGCATATATGTGCTCGTGGCGTGTGTCCAAAACCTTTAGATTAGTTTGATGTTTCAGTTAGTGTCGGCATGAGCGGAAGGGAATTGAGGTCTGCTAGAGGTATAGCAGCCTTTGTAAACACTTGGCCAGAGTGAGTCTTGTGTTGTGTACCACCATGGACGCTTTAATTGAAGTGGGCTACTTCCTTCCTGCCTGCCAATTAGTAAAACACTCCTTGAGCTTTAAAGGGAGAAACCCGAAGGGTGCAACTGTCTAGAGGGTTCTTTGAAATATGCACGGGATAAAAATGAATAACTTCCATCCATGGGCATCCGACATCAAGGAAGCAAATAATTAGTTAGTTAGGATTTTTTTTGGCCCTGTTTTTGAACTCGTACCACATACAGTTTTATCAGGTCAAGGTAATGTGATTATGATGAAGCACTAAGAAGGGCTCGGCTCAACGCTGGAAGGCCCTAGAAAGGCCTATGCCAGCACAGGGCAGTGTGTATGCTACGCAGTTCTACTCAGGCCTAATCGCATATCAGCTACAGTATGTTATTGTGTGAAAAATATAAATGATTTCAAAATATGTACTGTATTAACACTTTACCACCGATTTATTTTGATAATTATGATTCAACAACAACAAAAAGCCAGGACTATTCTACTTGTAGTTAAATAGCCATCAAATTGTTATTGGTTTTTACATTTACATTACATTTAAGTCATTTAGCAGACGCTCTTTTCTAATATAGAATATATTTGATATGGATTTCAGGTTGCTTTTGTAAAATTGTATGTCAAATTGCAATGGCATAGATTCTACAAGTGTCTGGAACTCTATTGGAGGGATGCAAGCGACACCACTCTTCCACAAGAAATTCCATCACTTGTTTTGTTTATGGTGGTAGAAAACACAGTCTCAGGCGCCGCTCCAGAATCTCCCATAAGTGTTCAATTGGGATGAGATCTGGTGACTGAGACGGCCACGGCATATGGTTTACATCGTTTTCATGCTCATAAAACCATTCAGTTACCACACCTGCTGAGGAGCATTTCTGTCTGTAGTAAAGCCTTCTTGTGGAGAAAAACCCAGTCTGATTGACTGGGCCTTGGCTCCCCAGTGGATGGGCCTGGCTCCCCAGTGGATGGGCCTATGCCCTCCAAGGCCCATCTACTGTATGGCTGCACCCCTGCCCAGTCATTTGAAATCCATAGGTCCTAATTTATTTATTTTGATTGACTGATTTCCTTGTTGGTGACTGTCCTTTGTACTGCTGTACATTTCAGAGGGGCTAACAGTATTCCCCATTTCTTCACTGTCTGACACACTGACCCACTGAACAAAACCAAATACTCTTTTGTCTTCTTCCCAATCTGTCAATCAGACAGGCATGCCTGGACATTCCACCTTCAGTCTCTCTGGGTTAAATTGGGTCTTCAGGGAAAGAATTAGAAATGTAAACTAGTCTGTTTGTGCATACAGTATTAGATAAAAAAATATATAGATATATTTTGTCAAAATCTGGTAGTTTGTACTTAGAATATGTATTTCAGGAATTTAACTTGTCTAGGGAGAATGCACCATAATCAGCATTGCTAAATTCCACAAATGTAAAAGTGACCAGGTAAGCTGTACATTTTGAGCATGTTTATTGTAAAAGAACTCAATAAAAGTATTACAAAAACTGCAGGAGGACATTACAGTTGCAGACAATACAGGTATCTGTACGTAATTTCACTCCTTTTCTGCAGTGCATTTCATTATAAACACAATGTACAGTACACAGAAATATACATTTACAACACATAAGGCATTATTTCACGTGAATATACATGTCTCCCTTTTAAGAAAAGCATTCAGTGCATTTTATCCATCGGAATAATATTCACTTTTGTATGACAGAATTACAAAACAAATACCAGTAATGGTTGGCCACTATTTCTCCAGCATTCAGATATAATAAGCAATGTTTTAACAGATAATAATCAAATAATGTATATATTTGTGTTTACTAGGGTTATTGTAGTAGATAAACTTCTCTCATTGGCCTCTTCTCCTGGATTCCAGTGAGTAGCAGGCGTACTTTATGTGTCATACGTGCTCTGCCACCGTTGTGGTCACTTGTGCAAGTCTCTTCAGTATTGTTCCTTCAAAATACTTATTGAAAATACTGGGATTGACCCTTCATTTCATACGGAAATGCTACAATACGCTGCTCCCTTCTTGAAGCCCAACCATGGCATACTAGTATACACATTTAACACAGCACTGCACCTGTCTTAGACCAGGAACAAACCTTGATGTTCAGCGATTGTAGAGGGAGAGATGTTTTCCCCCCTGGTCTGTATCGTGCATGTTACTGCATATCAGTTCATCTTGACGTGTAAAATGGCCGACCAACCATCTCACACCCAAACGGTAGTCGTGTTTTCTGGAGTTTGCTCCTGTCATGAACAAAAACCAAGCACGTTCACAGGTTTTGGTTACTATATTGCCGTAGATAATTGAAACTGTGTTCCTGTATAATTACTCCATTACAGCACTACTGTAAACCCATTCTTCATCAAGCCTTCAACGTCGTGTCAATGCTTGTGTTTTGTACCTTCTGTTGTTGAATGTACATCACAGCATCGTGGACCGTAACAAAGATGTGTTGTGGGTTCATGTAGTTCATCAGTCCACTGGAGGTTAGGATCCTCAGAACACTCTCTGTCGGGGAAGAGTACCTTCTATCAATGTTCTAGATCCCTCAAATTCAAATCTGGACCTCGAAACCAGTTCCACTGCTTTTAAAAAAATGATTCCCTTCTAACCAGGGACTGATTTAGACCTTGGACACTAATTGGGTTCATTAAATGATCAGGTAGAACAGAAAACCAGTAGTAGTCAAGACCTCGTAGGGTTTTACATTTTAGAACTTCAGTCAGTGCTGTTAGATCTAGAGTCGAAACATTCCCCGTTCAACATTACATCACACGTCAGACTCCTGCTAAACATACGTTTGGATGATTGAACTTATTGCTATTGAAATGATCGTTATACATTCATTTGTTGAACTTACCATTGCAATTGGCCAAATATATGCAAACCCCAACTTTCTGGCATTCAATACACATCTGGAAAAAGAGGCATCATTAATTCCACCGATACTAGAAGGAAAGATAACATACTGTAGAACAAGGTACTGCATGTTCGTCTAGCAGAAGGTACTGCACAACAAAATACTACATCGTTTACTTTTCTCACCTGTATGAAGAGTCTGGCTCCAGCAACATCGACAAAAATCACACTGCTGCAATCTATTAGTACTGCCTGGACTTCACTTTCAGCTGTTTCTGCAGGGACAACATTAGGGAAGGGAAAGGGGGATACCTAGTCAGTTGTACAACTGAATGCATTCAACTGAAATGTGTCTTCCGCATTTGATCCCAACCCCTCTCAATCAGAGAGGTGTGGGGGGGCTGCCTTCATCGACATCCGCGTCTTTGGCACTCAGGGAACAGTGGGTTAACTGCCTTGCTCAGGGGTAGAACAACAGATGCTTACCTTGTCATCTCGGGGATTTGATCCAGCAACCTTTCGGTTACTGGCCCAATACTCTAACCACTAGTTCAGTGTATTACTGATAGAGAGTTAAAGGCCCAATGTAGCCATTTTTATATCAATATCAAATTTTTACTGGGTAACAATTAAATACCTTACTGTAATAGTTTTCCATACAAATTGACAAAAATACCTTGGGAGCAGTCTGAGTGGGGAGGGGAGAAACTTAAAACTGTTATTGGTAGAGAGTTTTGGAACTCTATTTCTTATTGGTCTATTTAACCAATGGTGATGTCACCATAGAAAGCTGAAACTCCCGGCCATTGAAACAGGCTGATTAGAAGGTCCTGTCTAGATCACCCTGATCAGATTTTTTGAACACTTTGTTCGTTTCATCGGCTATTGTTCAATATGATACAATACACAAGAAAAACTGGGCCCTTACTTACAGTGCATTTGGAAAGTATTCAGACCCCTTGACTTTTTCAACATTTTGTTACGTTACAGCCTTATTCTAAAATGGATTAAATTATCAATCTATACACAATACCCCATAATGACGAAGCAAAAACAGGGTTTTACATTTTTTTTGCAAAAGTATTAAAAATAAAAAACAAATATACCTTACTTACATAAGTATTCAGACCCTTTGCTATGTGAGTTGAAATTCAGCTCAGGTGCCTAGTGTTTCCACTGATCAAACTTGAGAGGTTTCTACAACTTGATTGGAGTCCACCTGTGGTAAATTCAATTGATTGGACATGTTTTGGAAAGGCACAACCTGTCTATATAAGGTCCCACAGTTAACAGTGC
This sequence comes from Oncorhynchus nerka, assembly GCF_034236695.1. Classification (NCBI taxonomy): domain Eukaryota; kingdom Metazoa; phylum Chordata; class Actinopteri; order Salmoniformes; family Salmonidae; genus Oncorhynchus; species Oncorhynchus nerka. The sequence goes on along the minus strand of NC_088415.1, from coordinate 42,141,057 downwards.
ATGTCAGAGCAAAAACCAAACCATGAGGTCGAAGGAATTATCCATAGAGCTCCGAGACAGGATTGTGTAGAGGCACAGATCTGGGGAATGGTACCAACAGATTTCTGCAGCATTTAAGGTCCCCAAGAACACAGTGGCCTCCATCATTCTTAAATGGAAGAAGTTTGGAACTACCACGACTCTTCCTAGAGCTTGCCGCAGGCCAAACTGAGCAATCGGGGGAGAAGGGCCTTGGACAGGGAGGTGAACGTGACCCGGTGGTCACTCTGTGGAGATGGGAAAACCTTCCAGAAAGACAATCATCTTTGCAGCACTCCACAAATCAGGTGTTTATGGTAGAGTGGCAAGAGGAAGCCACTCCTCAGTAAAAGTCACATGACAGCCCGCTTGAAGTTTTCCAAAAAGGCACATGAATACTTTCCGAATGCACCGTAAGTAGTCCTGTACCCAGATTACATTACTGCAAACTATATACAGTACTTTTATGTATTATCACTCACCAGATTTAAAGAACTCATTCTCAGATGAAAATGATGTGTTTGCGACACCTCTCTCCTGAAAACAAAAGACATTGCCAGTAAGTTATAGAACATATGTTTTGATATTTTCTAATGTACAAGATGTGATCTAGCCCAGATATAATGTGCAGTCTTACCACAGTGCTGACAGCCTCTCTTTCCCTCTTCTCCAGGGCCTTCCTGGCCTTCTCTCTACTGCGGATCCTCTCTGGGGTGAGGCCCAGCAGACGACTCATGTCCTCTCTGAAGAAGCTGCGGTTGCCGTAGTAGATGGGCCCGTTGTATGTCAGGATCTTTACACCTGGAACTTCATAGCACTAAGGAGAGGGGACGGAGAGAGGCAGGTTAACAGAGCACTCATCCCAAACATCACTTGTTGAGAGGTGTTTTTTTTTTTTAAAGAGTGCAGACAGAATGTGCTTTTCTTGCTTCCCACCCCTCTTTTTTAAACAGTTGAGTCATTAGAAGATGCTGTAATCCAGTGCGGTTTGCAATAACTAAAATAAGTTATAAGGTGTGTTTTCAAAGGGACAAGGTGACACACCTACAGACATTGATATAGAGCTCTACTACCTGACATGTCCTCGAAGGGCCCTGACATTATAAATTGGGTTAGGGCCCAAAAAAATCATCCATAACTAGGGTACAGGCAGGGCTCGAGGATCACTAAAGTTGATCGCTAACATTTTGAAGCTGAGCCATTTGCGCGTGCTCTGCTGCGCAGTAGAGTCATACCTGACTGACACCCTAAGAAAGTGTCAGAAGTGCTTCAACCTCGTCAAATATACGACAGGAGAGATTATGTCACAGAAAATAATAATGCCCCTTGAGTTTTGTCTGAGTTTAAAGGGACAAAAAGTAGCTAACAGCTAACTGCTCTCTCATGTATCTTGGATTTATTAATGGAGGAAGTTATTCCTGATTTCGGGTTTCGGGCAGAAGCAATCGGACCTCAGTAGGGTAGGACCTGAACATCACAGGCATGGGTAGGACTCGGTTTTAAAATTCATGCCCGTGCAGCGCTCTACATTGATCACTGTCTGAAACTATGATACTAATGAGGGTTTCTCACGATTGCATCACATTAGCAGTTTTTACTTCACAACTACATCAAGAATCACTGGAAGTATTTGTATTGTGATTAATATGATATCTTTACAGACAGAAAAATATCTCTACAGTGTGTACAGGAGAATTCCTCTCACCTTGTTGTGGTTCTCTAAAGGTCTGTAGATCTCTGTGTTGCTCGCTCTGCCCAGCACGGAACACCCAGCCCTGAGGAAAACGGTGTTATTATTATGGGAGTGTATGCATACACTGAGTATACCAAACGTTAGGTACAACTTCCTAATATTTACTTGCACCTAGGGCTGTGGCGGTCAGAAAAATGTTGTCAGCTGGTGATTGTCAAGGAAATAACTGTCGGTCTCACGGTAATTGACCGTTAATTAACATAAACACATTTAGCATCTCCTGGCTTCAACACAGACTACAAGCCACTGATGCTGATCTTTGGAACATCTACATTTTAAGTCTAATAAATCCATGTAATATAGCCTACACCTTCACAATAAATCCATTATTTATTTTAGACAGTTCTATAGAAGTACTTATAGAAATACTTAATTTCCATCATGATTTGCAAATAAATTCATTAAAAATCCTACAATGTGATTTTCAGGATTTTTTTTCTCATTTTGTCTGTCATAGTTGAAGTGTACCTATGATGAAAATTACAGGCCTCTCTCATATTTTTATGTGGGTGAACTTGCACAATTGGTGGCTGACTAAATACTTTTTTGCCCCACTGTATGTGTGAAGTTTTGGGGGGGATTTAGAATGGATCATTATCATGCACCTGTATCGAAAAAGGGGCAATGGTAGAGCTTACACCTATAGAAAGCTTATCCTCCTCTTTTTAATAGAGGCCATCACACTGTTTTCTCACGCAATTACATAGCCTATAGAAATGTTGCGCAACATGAGCTCATGGGCTTTCATGAAGTGTTTGATTAGATTTTCGAATACATTTGAATTGATGCCAGAGTGATTAGAGGGACAATAGAGTGCTGAGTAGCAGGCAGTTAGCAAGTTTGGTAGGCTAATAATGACCATCAGCAGCATCAGAGCTTGGAGAAGCCAGATTACTGTGACTAAACGGTCACGTGGAATTGACTGCCTTCATGACTTGTGACTGCCAGTGTGGCGTTATTACGGTCACAGCAACAGCTTTAGTTGTGCCCCACCCTTTTGCCCACAAAACAGCCTCAATTTGTCGGGGCATAGACTCTACAAGGTGTCCAAAGCATTCCACAGGGATGCTGGCCCACGTTGACTTCAAAGCTTCTCACAGTTGTGTCAAGTTGGCTGGATGTCCCTTGGGAAGTGGAGCATTCGTGATACACACCGGAAATTGTTGAGCATGACAAATCTAGCAGTGTTGTAGTTCTTGACACAAGCCAGTGCACCTGGCAACTACTACCATACTGTTTCGTATAGTCAGTGTATGGTGTTAGTCGACCAATAATATAATGTTCAAATCTCAAAAGTAAACTCTGGTTATGTTTACATTACATTTATTTAGCAGACACTCTTATCCAGAGCATAGATAGATTTTCATACTTGTCCCCCATGGGAATTGAACTCACAACCTTGGTCTTGCAAATACCATGCACTACCAACTGAGCCACTGTATCAATTCTACCTTTGGTGAGTGTATCAAGTTCATATCACAGGTTTATGACGGATATTAATTTGTCCCTATGAGAGACTTCAATTCCGGCACACAGCGGTTTCTAGAGAATTGCATCACATTATTAGAAGGCATAGTTAGAGTTTCGCTAATGATTATTGTTGCTGATGAATGCAGAAATCAAATTAGTACAGATGTAATAACAAATTGTACGCATATACTGTAGATGTACACAGGCAGTTACACTTGGCTAGACATTGGTTACATTTAGCAATAGTAACCTGTACAGTTCCAACGGCTGTAGCTCTTACGGAAACATTGACACACTGTGTCTGTGTTGTCAAGTGTTGAGAGGTGCGAAGGCATAGCGTACCTCTGTGTGCGACAGATGACTGTCATCATCGAGAAGACCACTCCAATAGCCAGACCCATATCGACATTCAGGACCACAACAGACAGCCAAGTCACCAGCCACACTACCTGCAAAACACATACAGTACAGTCCATATAAGGTCACAAGTATGCAGGCCACATTGGTTCTCACAGGGGTTGATCACTAAACCACTTGCCCAAAAATGGTATATTTATACAAAGCAATGGTAACACTGAGAGACTTACGAAGTCAATCTTGCTGACTCGCCAGAGGTCTGGAAGGTCCTGGAACTGTAGAAACATCTGCCTGAGGCTGGTGACATTGATACAGGCCAGCACTGCCTAGGGAGAGAATTAACGCAGGGTGGATCAGGACATTACGAGTAAATGACTCGGAAGACGAGTGCGTGTCGTTTTATGCCCTTTTGTTTGCACAAACTAGCTAAAGTCTGTATGCCTCCACCTTTTAGTAGACACACACGGACTCACCTTGGGCAGGAAGTAGAAGAGAGGTCCAATCAGCAGTAGAACTATCAGAACCACCAGACTGGTGAACAAGCCAGAGAGCTGAACGGACAGAGAGACAGAGAACATTAAATGACGTTAAAGGAATGAATGTATCATCATGCCAGAAGCACATGGCGAGGCAGACAAATAGGGCATCGAGAAAGTCATCCGTACAGATTCAAGTAAAGACAAAGCCTGGAAAGTAGGCTTAATATAAAGTCGTGTGTACCTGTGTGAATCCCCCAGAACTCTCCAGGATGTTGGTGGTGGCCAGAGTGGCTGAGCTGGGGAAACAGGTGAAGAGAGACGACACTGTGTTGGAGATACCATGGGCCAGGAGCTCCTGGAGAAACAAGGCAAACATGATGACGATGATGCTGATGATGACGACGATGATGACGACGACGACGATGATGATGGTAATGATAACGCTTGTCCTTAAAGATGGACTTCTTGTCACAGCTCACAGATTACACACACAGAAGTCACATTGAACGTGTAATGCCTTGTACACGGAGACCAGATTTGAGTGAGTATTGATTTTCCAGCACTACTGAATGATATTAGTCGAGGACCACTGTAGCCTACCTGGTTGGGTTGGATGGAGTAGCCGTGCTTGTCTGCGTAGATCATTGCCAGTGAGACGGACACAGCATAACCCACGAACGTAATGGCAACCGTGTCTCCAGCGATCTCAGGCAACTTGTGCAAGGCAGGCATCCGTGGACTAGGGAAGCTACACAGTCAAAACATGGTCAAAACCTGACACTCACTCTGTTTATAATGGTTAATTTCTCTTTTAAAAGAAGTTAAATGATGATGATGATGATGATGATGATGTCACTAGATGGAGATGCTCAGTTAGTGGATACCTTACCCTGCAGGAATGTGTCCCACTATCTGAACGTCATAGTTTGAGTCCAGAGAGGAAGCATAGGCCACTCCTGTAGCTATTATCACCTGAGAAAGAGAGACATCAAATTGAGATATAACACACCAATAAGCACGTCACAAACGTTACAGCTACACAGAGCTACATTGAACATGACCAGTATTATAATAGCTGTTCTCTTCGTGACTGACCGTGAGGATCTCTACGGGGATGGGTGTGCGTAGGTACTGTCGGAATCTCATGTTGACTTCTTTGACCGGTACCAGGATGGCCAGACACACCAGGGAGGTCAGTAGCTCAGCCATGTTGGTTTGGGGAAGGTTCTCTATGACAGACGCAAGGGTCTGGAGGACACAGACAGGGGGGAAGGAGTTAACACACACACGGGGGGTGATGGATTTCATCGGGCCATGTTGGTGTGGGGCGGGTTATAGTGAAGAGAGGAGCAACTCTTTCAATTGTCTCTTCCCACAACCTGGTGTTTATGATTGTCGAGGTTCTTTTACAAGGTTAAATTTAACCTCGTGAGGTTTTGAGAACCCCCTCAGTTCTCTTTTATTTGAGACTTCTTCTCTCCTTCAGAGAACCTGGGTTATGATAGTAAACCGTTTTTATTACAATTCCACAACATACTGGAGCTCTAAACCACTGTAAACTGAACACTGTATCATCCTGATCATTGTCACTTCTCCGACTGCTGACCTTGAAGAGTGAGAAGGGGCCGGTGTGGCGGGGGAGCCGCAGTCCCAGCATGCTTTGCAGCTGTGAGATGGTGACGTGGAAGGCTGCAGCGCTGGTGAATGCCTTGACGATGGGCTCTGACAGGTATGTAGAGAGGAAACCCAGCTGTAGCCCAAACATACAGAGCTGTGAAACAAACAACATTTAGTCAGGACTACAACATCTAAACACTATAGAAATACCATTCCATCTACAGGGCCATGCCATCTTAAACCTGTCCTTTACCTTGCTTCCTGCTTAAAACATCATAGGGAGGTGAGGAGAGCAGCTCTTCTGATCTTGGCCTCCAATGCTCTCCTCGCTTCCCTCTGAAGTTTTGAGACGGAGATGAGGAGAGGATGCAGGGAATCGAGGGAAAGAAATACTTTTGAGATTCAACCAGAGAGAACTCTATGTATCACTCACCATCATGATCCCTGAGAGTAGGGCTACAGCGGAGGCAACCCCAATCCTCTGGGCCTCAAAGTCTGCAGCCTCTGGACTGGAGGAGTTGAGCTGTAGAGGGGTGGGCACCAGCTGTTCCACCACTGAGCCTGTCATCAGGCTCACCACTGCAAAGGTACCTGGGAAACAGACACAGCTAGTCTGTGATTCAACCGCTCAGCACCACTACCAAAACAGCCACGCGGCGGCTCAACAACACAGCAATGAAGCAACTCAGCATCAGTGTGAGCACAGATGCAACGGAAGTGTTTTGGTGAACTAGGCTCTGTTCATATACAATGCATTTGGAATGTAATCAGGCCCTTCAGTTTTCCACATTTTGTGACGTTACAGCCGTTTTCCTCATCAATCTGCACACAATACCCCACAATGACAAAGCAAAGCAGGGTTTTTGAAATGTTAGCACATTTATTACAAATAAAAAAATAGAAATACCTTATTTACATAAGTATTCAGACCCTTTGCTATGAGACCTGAAATTGAGCTCAGGTGCATCCTGTTTCCATTGATCATCCTTGAGATGTTTCTACAACTTGATTGGAGTCCACCTGTGGTCAATTCAATTGATCGGACATGATTTGGAAAGGCACACCCCTGTCTATATAAAGTCCCACAGTTGACTGTGCATGTCAGAGCAAAAACCAAGCCATGAGGTCAAAGGAATTGTCCTTAGAGCACTGAGACAGGATTGTGTGGAGGCACAGATCTGGAGAAGGGTACCAAAACATTTCTGCAGCATTGAAGGTCCCCAAGAACACAGTGACCTCCATCATTCTTTAATGGAAGAAATTTGAAACCGCCAAGACTCTTCCTAGACCTGGATGCCCGGCCAAACTGAGCAATCGGGGGAGAAGGGCCTTGGTCAGGGAGGGCCGATGGTCCCTCTGACAGCGCTCCAGAGTTCCCCTGTGGAGATGGGAGAACCTTCCAGAAGGACAATCATCTCTGTAGCACCAGACGATGAGCAAAACGATCTAGTTGCCACTCCTGAACGGAGGAAAAAGCACCAACTGTGCCATGTACATCTGCACCCTATTACGCACGTTCCTCCGTTCCTCTGGCGCCGAGGAGTGGGAGTCCACAGAGGACGGTAAAACCTGTTCTTTTGGCCAGTACGGTTACACCGCTGGGTTCTTCTCCTTTGTCATGCTATGTCCGCGCATGGTGAGGAGGATGTCCCTGGTCCCGACGATTGAGTACTGCAGGGTAGATTGAAAAATTCACTGGATGTTTCGGATAGCCTTCTCGCTCATCTAGCTGCTGATAGGCGAGACGAGTCAGTTGGTCTGACTCTGAGTTTTGCAGTTTTGTTTTCTGATACCCCAACACGTGCAAACTTGATGGAACACGATATTGGCGCTAGGGATGCTGGCCCCCTCCGTCAGCGGTTCTATAGAGTTTATTCAGAGAAAGGGCGTTGTCTGGATGCTGAGATCAGGTACATGCTGGAGGAGAGTGATATTGCAGAGCCTTCTTTCTCCAGCTGGGCTTCTCCCTGTATCTTTGTCAGTAAACCGGATGGGACAAACACATTTTGTATGGACTACCGTAAGGTAAACAGTGTCACTAAGCCAGATTAATTTCCTCTTCCCCGGATAGAGGACTGTGTTAATCAGGTCGGAGCAGCGAAGTTTGTGAGCAAGTTTGACCTGTTAAAGGGCTATTGGCAGGAGTCACTGATGTGTAGGGAACATGAAATCTCTGCCTTTATTACACCTTCAGGTCTGTACTCGTATTTGGTTATGAGTTTCGGCCTGCGTAATGCACCTGCCACTTTTCAGCGCCTTATGAACAGGGTTGTCTCTGGTCTTGTTGGGTGTACTGTTTATCTGGACGATGTAGTGGTTTATGCAGATACTTGGGAGGAGCATCTGGCCCGTAATCAAGCTTTGTTTGACTGCCTGGCTGCGGGTCACCTCCCTATCAAATTAGCTAAGTGTGAGTTTGCTCAGGCGACCGTTACGTACCTTGGTAAGGTGGTTGGGTAGGGTGAGGTGCATCCTTTCCGGGCTTAAGTGGTAGCTATTGATGCTTTTCTACCGCCAACCACTAAAAAGGAACTGATGCGTTTCTTGGGAATGATTGGTTATTACCATAGTTTCTGTAGGAACTTCTCTACCTTGGTCTCTCCCCTGACAGATTTGCTGAAAGCTAAGAAGGTTTACGTCTGGTCCCCTCTCTGTCAACCTCAACTTCGGTGCTGGCTGCTCCTTGCGTGTGGATGCGAGTCACGTGCAGGTGGATGGGAGTCACATGGGGGCAGGTGCAGTCCTGCTGCAAGCAGATGTGTCTGATGTTGAGAGGCCTGTTAGTTGATTTTCCAAGAAGTTGAACCATTATCAGTTGAACTACTCCGTGGTGGAAAAAGAAGCGCTAGCACTCATATGGGTGCTACAACACTTTGAGGTGTATGTCGGGTCAGATGTAGTTTGCTGGGGCAGTGGGGTAGCGTTTACTAGGACAGTATTTTGTTTGCGTTTATGTATGCTTGGTTGCTGTGGTGTTGCTGTGGTGTTCCTTGGTCCCTGGTTTTATGGATAGGAGTGTGACGACCCTCCCACTCTGTCTGCCTAATTCTTTCTCTTTGCTCTTGTTTTCCTTAATAGGATGTTGGTGGGCGGAACTGGGAGGGTCGTCTGCGAAATGGGACACACATGGGCTCAGGTGTGTCCCGGGGATTAATACAGTCGTGGCTAAAAGTTTTGAGAATGACACAAATATTAAATTCCACAAAGTTTGCTGCTTCAGTGTCTTTAAGATATTTTTGGAATACTGAAGTATAATTACAAACATTTCATAAGTGTCAAAGGCTTTTATTGACAATTACATGAAGTTGATGCAAAGAGTCAATATTTGCAGTGTTGACCCTTCTTTTTCAAGACCTCTGCAATCCGCCCTGGCATGCTGTCAATTAACTTCTGGGCCACATCCTGACTGATGGCAGCCCATTCTTGCATAATCAATGCTTGAAGTTTGTCAGAATTTGTGGGTTTTTGCTTGTCCACCCGCCTCTTGAGGATTGACCACAAGTTCTCAATGGGATTAAGTGTTGGGGAGTTTCTTGGCCATGGACCCAAAAGATCAATATTCTGTTTCCTGAGCCACTTTTGCATTATGGCAAGGTGCTCCATCATGCTGGAAAAGGCATTGTTCGTCTCCAAACTGTTCCTGGATGGTTGGGAGAAGTTGCTCTCGGAGGATGTGTTGGTACCATTCTTTATTCAAGGCTGTGTTCTTAGGCAAAATTGTGAGTGAGCCCACTCCCTTGGCTGAGAAGCAACCCCACACATGAATGGTCTCAGGATGCTTTACTGTTGGCATGACACAGGACTGATGGTAGCGCTCACCTTGTCTTCTCCGGACAAGCTTTTTTCCAGAAGCCCCAAACAATCGGAAAGGGGATTCATCAGAGAAAATGACTTTACCCCCGTCCTCAGCAGTCCAATCCCTGTACCTTTTGCAGAATATCAGTCTGTCCCTGATGTTTTTCCTGGAGAGAAGTGGCTTCTTTGCTGCCCTTCTTGACACCAGGCCATCCTCCAAAAGTCTTTGCCTCACTCTGCGTGCAGATACACTCACACCTGCCTGCTGCCATTCCTGAGCAAGCTCTGTACTGGTGGTGCCCCGATCCCGCAGCTGAATCAACTTTAGGAGATGGTCCTGGCACTTGCTGGACTTTCTTGGGCTCCCTGAAGCCTTCTTCACAAGAATTGAACCGCTCTCCTTGAAGTTCTTGATGTTCCGATAAATGGTTGATTTAGGTGCAATCTTACTGGCAGTAATATCCCTGCCTATGAAGCCCTTTTTGTGCAAAGCAATGATGACGGCATGTGTTTCCTTGCAGGTAACCATGGTTGACAGAGGAAGAACAATGATTCCAAGCACCACCCTCCTTTTGAAGCTTTCAGTCTGTTATTCAAACTCAATCAGCATGACAGAGTGATCTCCAGCCTTGTCCTCGTCAACACTCACACCTGTGTTAACGAGAGAATCACTGACATGATGTCAGCTGGTCCTTTTGTGGCAGGGCTGAAATGCAGTGGAAATGTTTTTGGGGGGATTCATTTCATTTGCATGGCAAAGAGGGACTTTGCAATTCATTGCAATTCATCTGATCACTCTTCATAACATTCTGGAGTATATGCAAATTGCTATCATACAAACAGCAGACTTTGTGAAAATTAATATTTGTGTCATTCTCAAAACTTTTGGCCACGACTGTACACCTTTCCCCCATATATCCAGGAGACACACTGTTGGTTTTGGTTGTGGCATTTTAGGGCTTCTTTGTGTTTGTTTATTTTGGCACCTCTCAACACCCATCATTATCACCATCTATGCACGCATCCACTCACTTACGCTACTGACTACACACACCATTGTTTCTTGGATATAGTTCCCTTTATTTAATAAATATGTTTCTTATTTCTTTAACTCTGTGTTGTCTCCCTCTTTGTTACCGGCTACGAGCCGGTTCGTAACAAAAGGAACTTGACAGCCTGCTTGGAGTTTTCCAAAAGGCACCTAAAGACTCTGAGACCATGAGAAACAAGATTCTTTGGTCTGATGAAACCAATGCCAAGAGTCACGTCTGGAGGAAACTCCATCCCTACGATGAAGCATAGTGGTAGCAACATCATGCTGTGGGGATGTTTTTCAGCGCAGGAAATGGGAGACTAGTCGAGGGATCGAGGGAAAGATGAACGGAGCAATGTACAGAAAGATCCTTGATCAAAAACTGCTCCAGAGCACTCAGGACCTCAGACTGAGGCGAAGGTTCACCTTCCAACAGGACAACAACCCTAAGCATACAGCCAAGCAAGACAAAGCAGGAGTGGCTTTAAGACACGTCTCTGAATGTCCTTGAGTGGCCCAGCCAGAGCCCGGATTTTAACCGGATCAAACATCTCTGGAGAGACCTGAAAATAGCTGTGCAGCGACGCTCCCGATCCAAACTGACAGAGCTAGAGAGGATCTGTAGATAAGAATGGGAGAAACTCCCCAAATCCAGGTGTGCCAAGCTTGTAGCCTCACACCCAAGAAGACTTAAGGGTGTAATCGCTGTCAAATGTGCTTCAACAAAGTACTGAGTAAAGGGTCTCAATACTTATGTAAATGCTTTTTCATAATGGGGTATTGTATGTAGATTGATGATGAAAAAAAAAACAGATTTAATCAATTCTAGGATATGGCTGTAACGTATTTTTTTTTTGAAAAAGTCAAGGGGTCTGAATACCTTCCGAATGCTCTGAATAGTATAAAGGGAATAAATTATATATATTTTGCACCCGATATACACAATCTACTCCACATTGAATTTAAAAAACAACTAAGCTTTCTTGATTGCATAATTCTTCACTCCCCAGAGTTAATTCATGCCTACATACACAGATTTGAAATCATTGGCCACTTTAATAAATAGAACACTAGTCACTTTAATAATGTCACTTTAATGACGTTTACATATCTTGCATTACTTATCTCATATGTATATATACAGTATTATATACTATCTACTGTATCTTAGTCTATGCCGCTCTGACATTGCTCATCCATATATTTATATATTCTTAATTCCATTTCGTTACTTAGATTTGTGTGTATTAGGTATTTGTTGTGAAATTGTTAGATATTACTTGTCAGATATTGCTGCACTGTCGGAACTAGAAGCACAAGCGTAACATCTGCTAAACACGTGTATGTGACCAATACAATTTGGTTTGATGGTGGAAGCACCTTCGGCAGCCATTACAGCAGGTAATCCTTTTGAATAAGATTCTACTAACTTTGCACAACTCATAGGGAAACATGTATCTATTGTTTTTGTTTTTGTCTCAAACACAGTAAATGTGGTTGTGATTCATTGATGGACAGCAGTATTCAAACCTTGTCTCTGGACTAAGGACTAAGACTGGACCACTCAGGAACACTCCACACTTCTTGGAAAGCCATTCTAGTGTGTCTTTGGCATTAAAATGTGTGTAATTGTCCCGCTGAAAAATAAAACTCTATCCCAAGGTTTTCAAAAGACTGATATCTGGATTTCCTCAAATTTTCTACATGGGCTTTGCTCCTTTCATATTTATTTTTCTCCTGACAAACTCCCCAGTCCCTGGCGGTGGCAAGCATACCCTTAACATGAAGCTGACACAAATTTAGTCATGTTTAGATTCATTTTATGGCAGCAAAATGTGAAGACTGTTCAAGGGTTGTATAGGCTTTCACTAGGCACTGTTTATACTGCTCTTTGTGTGTGTGTGTGGGGGGGTCGTTTAAGCCCTCTTGCAACCTTACCTGCACACCTATATACCTTGTTTTTATCTGTACTTCGTCTTTCACTTGTCTTTTGTGTGTGAATAACTCTAACTAAAACTAAAAAAACTATGATGATTAACTTTGACTTTAGCTCAGGGGACTAACACAGTCTTATGGGGCGGCGGAGACCCTGGTTCAAACCCAGTAGCTGTCACACAGATACCCATGGCAGAGGATTTATCCATATCCATTTGTCAGGCTCCAGTCCTAAAGTATAATATCAGCGTGTGTATACCAGTGGATACATGCCGTCCTGTGCCAAACAGCATGTAGAGAACCACAGGGAAGAAGGAGGTGTAGAGGCCATAGATGGGCGCCACTGACGTCAGTAAGGCAAAGGCCATACCTGTTTTCAGGAAGAGAAACAAGATATTAGGCTACAATCGGTTGCCATCACATACACCCGTGGCTACATGAGTAATTGGTGTCATCTTTAGATAAAAAAGGCTTTGATCTCGTGGTAAATAATGTTGGCAATAAATGCTATGAAATAACACCTGCTATTACTGTATAACTACTTTCAACGCTGGTATTTTCTTGACTCCTTTATCTGAATAACATCCATTGAGATTACATTTTTGAGGTTCCATTTTTCCTGTCAAGCTCAGATGATAATACATTTTTAAAATACATTTTATATTTTGTAACAAGATTATTTTGTACATTGTGTGTGTGTGTGAATGGCATATTGTAAATATATACATTCAAATGTATAAATAATCTGGGCTCTGTGCTATCTGGGATCCGTAGGAGGTCCTTACTCCATTGAAGTTGACATTTGAAATGGTTAATGTAAGGATTAGGTTTAGGTAAGGGTTAGGTTTATGGTTAGGGTAAGAGTATGGGTTAAGGTTGGGGTTTAGTGTAGGGACGTCCCCAAGGAACCGGATAGCATTGACCAATTATCTGGAGTTAACAAAAAGTCCATATTTGAAGGTGTTTATTTCGTTTACATTAGCAATTTGACAAAATCTTGTTAAAATCAATCAAACACACGATTGGTTAGTAATTACTGCCAAAACATTGACACGTGGGAAATAAAACGTCATCACAGAATTGGGGAAAAGTTGTAACAAAATAGTTTGTAAAGATGGTAAATCGACATCAATTTACTACAGTAAACCTTTGCTCACAATATTCACTTAAAAATGTACTCACCTTGTGGAATGTGAAGTATACCGACTGTTAGTCCCGCTATTGTATCACCTAACATCCATTTTTTCAGCCTGTACTTCGGCAGCCAGTTAAAAATGGGAATTCGTTCCCTCAACAGGTGAAGGCATGCTGCACGGGAACACCTGCACCGTTCCGCGATCTTCTCCCGAAAACGTTGACCACCTCCACGGGGCTTGTCCTCGGTACCGTACGACTGTCTGAACCGGTCCTCGGTGTAAATATTTCGGTACACAGCCACTGAAGCGCTCATCTTGTCCTCCAGGTGAGTGTTTACGTCGCCTTTGTTGAAACTAGTTGTAATCTGAGAAGATGAGGCAGAAAATATGCGGTCGCTACTGCTTGTCATATATATAGTAGGAATCTGTCTCTAGTTTGACATCAGAAACCATCGAATTTTCCTGTCTAGTGTTAGGCAGCCAATGACATGGCTCAATGCCGAAACTTTTTGTTATTGTGTTGAACTTTCTTTGGGGTTTCTTTCTTAGCCTACATCCTTGTCCCTGGCAGAGACCCCGTAAAGGTGTGCTTGTGTCCAACGTTTGTGTTGATGGATGCCTGGTCCATAACAATCTGCAGGGTCCTACTGCTACCAGCTTTATGCTTCAGAAAAATGGAAAAAAATGTGACCCATACTCTATTCCTCCTTTCCTGCTATTACACAAACCACCCCCACCGATTGACTTCACCAGACACACACCCACAGTATACTTAACTATTCAAAGAGCCTGGCTTCCCCTTAAAAGTCATACAATGTACAGCTCTGTGTAAAACCCCCCTGAGATCAAAGTGGTATTGTTGCTAAAGTGGAGGTATAGTGTAACCTCTAACCATATCTATTTGCAATTATAAGTGGTGGTCATTTCCGAGAAGGGTTGATTTCTGTATAATAACCCTTGTCTCTGGGGGTGTCTAAATCACCATAGCCCATAGGGAATAGGCCTGGGGAAACCCTGTGTTTGTCACTGCCCATACATAATTAGTCTGGAACGGAAAAGAGAGACAAGAGAACCCTGTTCTGTGAAATGTAATCAGACATGTTGAGCTGCTTGCGGTCCATTGATCAAAACACACCTTGACTCGAATGATGAGTGAGCGTTTTTGTGTGCGATGAAGTTCTCCTCTGATTTTCAGAGAGAGATGAGAGAGGAGTCAAACATATATCTTTCTTTGTCAGATTTGACACTTTTCAGACATTTACCAAAATGATTATTATTATCTCCAGTTTGGAAGTAGTGTAGTGAGCTTTGCTATTGCAATTCGGTAATAAAAAAAAAAACATTTTAGCAGTTGTGAGTAAAAAAAAGTTGTTCAAAGTTGTGAAGCAGATAATTCATGGATGCGTTTTTCTAGCATGTCCAGATTGAAGCAGTCGTATTCAAAATATCCTCTGTCATCAGAAATGGGTGGCAGTTTCCCCTGTCCATTGAGTCAGGAGAGTGGATGTGTCTGTTGAGCAGCAGAGTGAGTGAACGTGGTGTAGGTCACTAAGCTTGGCTAACACCACCAAATCCCACTGCATTATAGGCTAGTGTATTCAATGAGGGAGTGGAAGATTGCAATCTAATAAGCGTTTTGTTCAATAAGAGCCTAGTGAAAAAAGAAACAATGATACAATGTAAAACAGAGGGAGGATTTATTTTTGGTTAAAGCCCAGTGTTTGTGCCCGATGAATGAATGAGCTCCACCCTGCCAAAGTGGAAAGTGGTGCTGGGCTCCAAGTCCGTGCAGAGGCACACACATCCAGGGCACCAGGCACAGGCCACGTCTTTTCACTGTCGTACGTGCACACATACCAGGCCAACACACAGTAATGACGCTAGTGGCGAAAAGTTTGGGCTTGAACCTGGACAAATGTTCAGCGATGTGACCTCACATATACTTTAAAAAAAAATAAGTTTGACCAGAGACTAACGGCATATGCTAATGAGATTTCTAGGCACCCTCACCCTAACTAATTTCAAAGAGCTATTTGAGAGAATCTCTAAAAGGTCCAATTTGGTGGCCCCCATAAATGTCCATATTTTCTTGCAAATGATGTTATTAACATTGATGTTACATAAAGTGAGCAAAAGATCATGTTATGAAATCCCTTTTTTACCACATTGTTATTTCATGGGTGAAAAAGCAAATTGCTCAATAAGCTGAGTGAAGCTTTGGAGCCAAGGAGGGTTTGGGGCCAGACGTGGGGTCTTTCAATACGATGCATAAAGAGTGTAGACTGGATACATTCCAAATTGTGTCTCCACTTTAAATTAACAAAATAAACAGCAAAGTGGTGCCCATGGAGGGATGTTTTTCTTCTGAAAATCCTACATTACTATAATTGTGTGTGTGTGTGTGTGAGGAATGTGTCCATTGTGTTGATCAGCTCTAGAGAATTTCTGAACACACTGACGGCGTGGTGTTGTCTTGTGGCTGTTTAAACAAGATATTAATCAGCAGTGAAAAGGAACAATGTGTTGAATGGAAGAGGATATGAAGCAGGGTCTGGTTAACCCCCAAAGCTAGACTGCTTTCCAAAGACATAGACTTGTAGACGGGTCACAATAAAGCTTAAACAATGACAATGTAAATACCAGAGTGACAGACTGATCCATAAGGGCGAGCTCATGTTTACATTTGAATCAAGATGGACATCCAAATGAGTTTACAGTACATTCCGTTACTAAGTCACAACTGTCAAGCAATGAAAAATTGCATTTTATGTTGTATTACTTAAAAAGCATTTGTGAAGCATCTAGCCTATGGTAGTGTTCAGTGTTTCCCCTAGTATTTCTTTCAGCAGCAGTGGCTAAGGGGGGGGGGGGGGGGACTGTAGGGAGATGATGAGGAGTAACAGGTGTCTGTGTGCTCGTGGCTCTCATTCGCACCACTGCTTGCTCTGTTTGCTACAAATATGTGTTGCAACTTGTCACTCTGATCTTAAAGGAATTGTGCAACATTTGTATGTCTCTGTGTGCAGTTGGAAAGAAGTTGAAGGTAGTTTCGTGAGCCATTGCTAACTATGACTGGAAGTCTACATGAACAGCTAGCATGCTAGCTGGCTAACGCTAGTTAGCAATTGCGCTAACCCTGGTTAGCACCTTCCTTCAAACTGCATGCGGAGACATAAACATTGTATCCATGATTTCATTAGCCTCTAGGTAA
The DNA here is from genome assembly GCF_034236695.1 of Oncorhynchus nerka. NCBI lineage: Eukaryota > Metazoa > Chordata > Actinopteri > Salmoniformes > Salmonidae > Oncorhynchus > Oncorhynchus nerka. The sequence continues at coordinate 42,124,253 of NC_088415.1, read as the reverse complement.
GAAGAAAATGGGCTTAGTTTGCAAAATATATATTTTTCTTTATTTTGGGGAGTGGCGGCAACAATTTAGCAGGGGAAACAGTGTTTATTAAGATTTTCCGAATGCTCTATAAAGCTTTTATAAGTTGTGGTTTGTTTAAAGTGGGACCCCATTATTTCAATAGAGGGGGATTTTTTTTATTTTGAAGATGCGTAATCATTATTTGTATGAAACAAAGTCTTGGAACAGAAAAGACTGGTGTGGGGAGTTCTGAGGGTTGTACGAAAATAGTCTTAGATGGCTTGGCAAGCATTATGCTTGGCGGAGTCTTCCTATGATCCCACTTTCCTTGTTGCGTAAACATGAATTACATTATATCAAATTTAAAAAAGATCTCATCCACCCGTGCTGTCTCCTCCATCTCCTCCTTAGTGAGTGTGTGTGTCTGTTTGCCTGCATGCGTGTCCTCAGTGTGTGTCCTCTGTCTTGCTCCCCCTGGGTTAAGAAGGACTGTTATGCGCAGGGTTTTTCCATTCTTCTCTGCCTGGGAGGGGTCGTGACTCTCCAGTGATTTTGTGTGCTATAGTTCCTCCTATTGTTGCTTATCTCCTTTATGGTGACCCCCCCTCCCCCTCCCCGCAGTGGCTCTGTCCTTTGGATCTGACCTTGTCTATGAGGATGGCGGGCCTGGCGGGAGGCGGGGATGGCGGCCCACCTCTCCTGCCTAGGCCTCATGTCCCTGTCTCGTCCAGGTCTCGTCTCCTTGCTGTACCTCTCCCATCCCTTTCCTCTCACTTACTCCCCATGCGCCTCTCCTCTCCATCCCATTTGGGCCCAGCACACCACTTTGTTTGGTTTTATCTACTCCTTTATCCGTCCTTGTCCGTCATGTATCTGCTGATTGTGCATGCTCAGACAGTTGAGATTGAAGGTTCTTTGCTCTCTGTCATAACTCTTATGTAATTTCCACACCAGGACACCATCTTAAGATGCTGTGGGGAAGAGCCAGTCCAAAGCAAAAATATCTCCTGATGTTTATCTAAATCCAATATAGCTACAAATAACCAGGTTCTGCGTGAATTCTGTTCCCAGTACTTTGCCAAGGCATATTGTGTAAAATATTGGACCACATACAATGAATCATTTCAACATTAGAAACATTTCATAGAGCGTGTGTAATGAGGTAGATATTCTTTGTTGCATCTCCAACAAATATCAATGAGTATTAGAATAAGTCTTGCCATTCCGTGTGTGTGTGTGTGTGTGTGTGTGTGTGTGTGTGTGTGGTTAATTAAGCTTGTCTTTATTTCCCCAGATTACTCCTATGATCTAATTACTGCTTGTCGGATTTCATTGGAAATGTTCTTCCCTTCAAGTTATGAGTTACAAGTAAGACATTGATGTTTTCAGTGCTCTCTTTTGCATAGACTTCTGGTAGACATCCTTTTTATGGTTAGAACGTTACACCACTTCCACAGCATGGCCAATGAATTGTTTCCAATTTTGTTCCCAGACGTAAAAAATAATAAATTGATGATTCATTTACAGGATATGAATAATTTTATGTTCATGACCTGAGAGTCAATTGTAGACCTGCGAGACCTGTGTTTCACCTTCACGAACCTTGAGGCGTGAATACGATACTAGGAAGAATGACTATGTACATTAGGCCAACGCTGTCCACTCATCAGACATCTGTGGGATCCATCTCCGGGGCGAATGGGTAGCACCCTGTTACCCTTCCCCTCATCCATCATTCCCTTTCCCAATAACTGTAATGGGACCATTTCCCTGTCTCTGGCTGACGTCCTCTTGGCTCCCGCAGGATGGGAATGTGTACTGTAGGTGTGGGTGTAGGTTGGCTATTTTAGATCCTTGTTCCAGTAGTCCATGTCAGGCCAAATGGGGAAACAGATGCTTGAGTAATCAACCTTTTCTGTTACGGGCATTCAACCTGGTTGTGTAAATTACGAATGATGTAAATAGTTGTCTGCTGTGGCTGTAGAGGAAGAAGGAAGTGTGCTCTGATGACGTGTCACTGCACCCTAAAGCGCTGACGATGGGTGAGGTTCTTTGCTCCTCCATGTTGGGGATTGTACCAAATCGGTGACTGCTGAGAGGTCAAGGGGTTGTCTAACGAGGATAAAACAGTGACCTCTTGATGGTTGTGTCTATGTTGTATAAGCACCCATGTGGTTTATCCTCTCTGCGAGGAGAACAAAAGGTCAACACTGGTTCCTCCTCTGGCCTTCCTTTCCTCTCCTTGATGATGCTGACCCTCCAGTCACTGTTACTGTCTCCTCAACCCTGACCACTGGGCGCCACTGTTACAATATGGGGCCTCGGATAGAAAACAAAACCCTTGTCGTCTGCCTTGTGTTTAGTCTCATCGGTGTGTTTTTTCTGCCTGTCTGTCATGGCACTTGCAGTGCCTTCATAAAGTAGTCACATCCCTTGACTTTTTCCACATTTTGTTGTGTTACTGCCTGAATTTAAAATGTATTAAATATAGATGTTTTGGTCACTGGCCTACACACAATACCCCATAATATAAAATTGAAATTATGGTTGTTAAAATGATTCAACCACAAAGACCAGGGATGTTTTCCAATTCCTCGCAAAGAAGGGCACCTATTGGTAGAGGGGTCAAATTTTGGGCATGGCGAAGTGATTAATTACAATTTGGATAGTGTTTCAATACACACAGTCACTACAAAGATACAGGCATCCTTCTTAACTCAGTTGCTGGAGAGGAAGGAAACCGCTCAGGGATTTCACCATGAGGCCAATGGTGACTTTAAAACGGTTACAGAGTTTATTGGCTGTGATAGAAAACTGAGGATGGATCAACAATATTGTAGTTACTCCAAAACACTAACCTGATTGACAGAGTGAAAATAATGAAGCCTGTACACAATAAAAATATTCCAAAACATGTATTCTGTTTACAACAAGGCACTTAAGTAATACTGCAAAAAACGTGGCAAAGCAATTCACTTTTTTTCTTGACTATAAAGTGTTGTGTTTGGGGCGAATCCAATACAACACATTACCAAGTACCAGTCTCCATATTTTCAAACATAGTGGTGGCGGCATCATGTTATGGGTATTCTTGTAATTGTTAAGGACTGGGGAGTTTTTCAGAATAAAAAAGAAATGGAATGGAGCTTAGCACATGGTAAAATCCTAGAGGAAAACCTGTTTCAATCTACTTTCCACCAGACACTGGGAGATGAATTCACCTTTTAGCAGAACAATAACCTAAAACACAAGGCCAAATCTACACTGGAGTTGCTTACCAAGAAGACAGTGAATGTTCCTGAGTGACTCAGGGGTGTAAATCCTTATGTAAATTAAATATTTCTGTATTTAATTTGGAATACATTTGCAAAAATGTCTAAAAACATGTTTTCACTTTGTCAGTATGGGGTATTGTGTGTAGGTGGGTGATACTTTAAAAAAATCCATTGTGAATTCAGGCTGTAACACACCAAAGTGTAGAATAAGTCAAGGGGTATGAAATACGTTTCTGAATACACTGTAGAAAGGAAAGAAAGGTCAGACCTGGATTCAAATAGTATTTGTTTTCTTTCAAATACTTTAGCTGTGCTTGATTGAGCAAAGGTATCTGAGCTTGCCTAGCGCAATGGATCCAATGGAATAGATGGATCATCTGCAACATTGCCAGGCTTTTTCTGTTTTCTTGCTGGTTGTGTGTTTAATATTATTTGTGTGTGTGTGTGTGTGTGTGTGTGTGTGTGTGCACGCGCACGTGTTTGACATCCTGGCCCGTGCCGGAGCATTGTGCAGCTCAAGTGCTCAGCGGCGACACAGCCTTGAGCCTCATTGTGAGGGCTGCTGCTGCCATTGTATTCTTCGCTACCCTACCGTGCCTCCACTCCTAGCCCACAACACACACAAATACACGCACATAGTTACTTTCCAGATAAAGCCAAAGAATTCAAAAGAGGGAAGTACAGTATTAATATATTAGAAAAAGCCAGAGACTACATATACAGTAGAGTGAGGTCTCCTACAGCCTTTGGTATTTAAACTGTACCACAGGAACCAGCTACTCTGCACTAAAGTTGAATGGCTCTTGGCTAGTGGATGAAGTGACACCAATTGTATTTTGTATTTTATTATACTATAGTTATTGTCCAAACTGACATTCTTCCCAAACGATATTCTTGATGTGAAATAAGGTGTGGAGGGTGTAGATTCTACAGAGCTGGTAGGGTAGGACATGCGTTTGCGTTGAACCACTTCAGTACTTTCTGCTGCCTTGTGCGTGAGGCTTTTGTGGAGTAGGCCCTTGAGATGCATCAGTGCAGCCAACAGGCTCACCTCACCTAAAGTTCAAGGCAGGTCAGGAAATATGAGCTCACTAGCTGCAGCAACTTCGGTTAAAGTTGTTTCTGTCCTGGGAAGTCCGTTCAAGCCAACTATATACAGTTGAAGTCGGAGGTTTACATACACCTTAGCCAAACACATTTAAACTCAGTTTTTCACAATTCCTGACATTTAATCCTAGTAAAAATTCCCTGTCTTAGGTCAGTTAGGATCACCACTTTATTTTAAGAATGTGAAATGTCAGAATAATAGTAGAGAGAATGATTTATTTCAGCTTTTATTTATTTCATCACATTCCCAGTGGGTCAGAAGTTTACATACACTCAATTAGTATTTGGTAGCATTGCCTTTTCAATTGTTTAACTTGGGCCAAATGTTTTGGGTAGCATCTTTGTCTGCATGTGCAGTTGCAAAACCGGCTTTTTTTATGGCGGTTTTGGAGCAGTGACTTCTTCCTTGCTGAGCGGCCTTTCAGGTTGCGAGAAAGGACTCGTTTTACTGTGGATATAGATGGATATAGATACATTTGTATCTGTTTCCTCCAGCATCTTAATAAGGTCCTTTGCTGTTGTTCTGGGATTGATTTAGGAGACAGAACGCGTCTCCTTCCTGAGCGGTATGACGACTGCGTGGTCCCATGGTTATTATACTTGAGTGCTATTGTTTGTATAGATGAACGTGGTTCCTTCAGGCATTTGGAAATTGCCCCCAAGAATGAACCAGAATTGTGGAGGTCTACAATGTTTTTTCTGAGGTTTTGGCTGATTTCTTTTGATTTTCCCATGATGTCAAGCAAAGAGGCACTGAGTTTGAAGGTAGGCCTTGAAATATATCCACAGGTACACCTCCAATTGACTCAAATGATGTCAATTAGCCTATCAGAAGCTTCTAAAGCCATGACATAATTTTCTGGAAGGCACAGTCCATTTAGTGTATGTGAACTTCTGACCCACTGGAATTGTGATACAGTGAAATACTCTGTCTGTAAACAATTGTTGGAAATATTACTTGTGTCATGCACAAAGTAGATAGTAGTCCTAACCGATTTGCCAAAACTATAGTTTGTTCACAAGAAATTTGTGGAAATTTGTGAAACAAGTTTTAATGACTCCAACCTAAGTGTATTGTAACTTCCGACTTCAGCTGTATATAGCCCAGCCCACAATCTATATTCTGGTTAAACGATACAGTTTCATATTTAACATTTAAGTCATTTAGCAGACGCTCTTATCCAGAGCGACTTACAAATTGGTGCGTTCACCTTAAGACATCCAGTGGAACAGCCACTTTACAATAGTGCATCTAAATCTTTTAAGGGGGGTGAGAAGGATTACTTTATCCTATCCTAGGTATTCCTTAAAGAGGTGGGGTTTCAGGTGTCTCCGGAAGGTGGTGATTGACTCCGCTGTCCTGGCGTCGTGAGGGAGTTTGTTCCACCATTGGGGGGCCAGAGCAGCGAACAGTTTTGACTGGGCTGCGCAGGAACTGTACTTCCTCAGTGGTAGGGAGGCGAGCAGGCCAGAGGTGGATGAACGCAGTGCCCTTGTTTGGGTGTAGGGCCTGATCAGAGCCTGGAGGTACTGAGGTGCCGTTCCCCTCACAGCTCCGTAGGCAAGCACCATGGTCTTGTAGCGGATGCAAGCTTCAACTGGAAGCCAGTGGAGAGAGCGGAGGAGCGGGGTGACGTGAGAGAACTTGGGAAGGTTGAACACCAGACGGGCTGCGGCGTTCTGGATGAGTTGTAGGGGTTTAATGGCACAGGCAGGGAGCCCAGCCAACAGCGAGTTGCAGTAATCCAGACGGGAGATGACAAGTGCCTGGATTAGGACCTGCGCTGCTTCCTGTGTGAGGCAGGGTCGTACTCTGCGGATGTTGTGGAGCATGAACCTACAAGAACGGGCCACCGCCTTGATGTTAGTTGAGAACGACAGGGTGTTGTCCAGGATCATGCCAAGGTTCTTAGCGCTCTGGGAGGAGGACACAATGGAGTTGTCAATCGTGATGGCGAGATCATGGAATGGGCAGTCCTTCCCCGGGAGGAAGAGCAGCTCCGTCTTGCCGAGGTTCAGCTTGAGGTGGTGATCCGTCATCCACACTGATATGTCTGCCAGACATGCAGAGATGCGATTCGCCACCTGGTCATCAGAAGGGGGAAAGGAGAAGATTAATTGTGTGTCGTCTGCATAGCAATGATAGGAGAGACCATGTGAGGTTATGACAGAGCCAAGTGACTTGGTGTATAGCGAGAATAGGAGAGGGCCTAGAACAGAGCCCTGGGGGACGCCAGTGGTGAGAGCGCGTGTTGAGGAGACAGATTCTCGCCACGCCACCTGGTAGGAGCGACCTGTCAGGTAGGACGCAATCCAAGCGTGGGCCGCGCCGGAGATGCCCAACTCGGAGAGGGTGGAGAGGAGGATCTGATGGTTCACAGTATCGAAGGCAGCCGATAGGTCTAGAAGGATGAGAGCAGAGGAGAGAGAGTTAGCTTTAGCAGTGCGGAGGGCCTCCGTGATACAGAGAAGAGCAGTCTCAGTTGAATGACTAGTCTTGAAACCTGACTGATTTGGATCAAGAAGGTCATTCTGAGAGAGATAGCGGGAGAGCTGGCCAAGGATGGCACGTTCAAGAGTTTTGGAGAGAAAAGAAAGAAGGGATACTGGTCTGTAGTTGTTGACATCGGAGGGATCGAGTGTAGGTTTTTTCAGAAGGGGTGCAACTCTCGCTCTCTTGAAGACAGAAGGGACGTAGCCAGCGGTCAGGGATGAGTTGATGAGCGAGGTGAGGTAAGGGAGAAGGTCTCCGGAAATGGTCTGGAGAAGAGATATTGCAATATTGTTTTGGATGATATTATATCAATACTTTGTCAAATATATTCATTTTATTAAAATATACAGTACAAGTCAAAAGTTTGGACACGCCTACTCATTCCAGGATTTTTCTTTATTGTTCTACATTGTAGGATAATAGTGAAGACATCAAAACTATGAAATAACACATATGGAGTAATCAGTAATCAAAAAAGTGTTTAAACAAATCTAAATATATTTTATATTTGATTCTTCAAAGTACCCACCCTTTGCCTTGTTGACAGCTTTGCTCAGTCTTGGCATTCTCTCAACGAGCTTCTTGAAGGAGTTCCCACATATGCTGAGCATTTTTTGGCTGCTTTGCTGTTACTACATGATTCCATGTGTTATTTCATTGTGTGGATGTCTTCACTACTATTCTACAATGTAGAACATTGTAAAAAATAAAGAAAAACCCTTGAATGAGTAGGTGTGTCCAAACCTTTGACTAGTACTGTAAAAAATATATATATTATATACCTGCGCCAAAACTCTGGTATTTTTCATCCTATAGCTCCTATATCTTATTTTTAAATAGTGAGCCAAGATGTTTTCAGCCATTTTATTTTCATGATTGATCAAAACAAATGTTCTCATGCTCATGACACACTGTACATATACTTTTTTTCTACTGTATTACTGTCTGTATGTTTGTTTATTCCATGTGTAACTCTGTGTTGTATGTGTCGAACTGCTTTGCTTTATCTTGGCCAGGTCGCAGTTGTAAATGAGAACTTCTTCTCAACTAGCCTACCTGGTTAAATAAAGGTGAAATAAAATGCTCTCTCTTGTCTCTCTGCAGAATTCATATATAGTGAGCAATGTTTGGAACATCAATTCGCAATAAAATCACAGTATCTAATCGCAATTTATATAGAATTGTGAGTCTTGTGAGTGGCACCTAAGTATCGTGGTAATATCATATTGTGAGGTCCCTGGCAGTTCCCAGCCCTACAAGGAGCTGCTGAAGGCTGCAGAGGCCTTCTCCAGGGTGTAGACAGGCTGATGTCAGCAGGACCAGGCCAGAGGGCAGGGAGAAGTGAACTCAGCGGGTCCCTACTGGCTCCCTAGCACCACAGACTCAAAGCCAGACTGGAAAGCTCTAAATAGAAGTACAATAGTGTTAATTGATATTGGTAAAAGGGTATTGGACATGTTGCTTGACTTCTCTATCTGGCCTCTATCCTCCTCTCTCTCTCTCTCTCATCTCTCCTCTTCCGTCACCTTTCCTCTGCTTTCAGCTTTAACCCCCAGGACCCTGGGCATTAGCCATTTCTGCAACATCATCAAAGGGCGTCTGTTTCGTGGCTCCAACTGGGTGGTCAGGCACATTTCCTCTTTCTCCCTGGCAGTGCTCTCGTCTCCAGCCATTCAGCAGCCAGGCGGCGTGCTCCGTCAGGTCAGGGCTGAGCAAACCCAGGGGATCCTGACCCTGCTCGCTCGACGCTCACCACCGGTCAGCCACTTCCTGGCTAATTTCAGAGCCGACTTCAGCTCAGAATGGAGCGCTATTGTCTTGCACGTTATCTGATGGCCGCGCTCAGCAGGCAGACAAAGCCAAGGGCCAGGGGTCTCCAACCTCCTCCTCCCCCGCCCCACCTCCCTGCCTGGCTACTGGGCTGACCGGGTTAAGTCTCTCTCGCTCTTTCGACCTCTCCCTCCTTTTTCGTTAGATGCCAATGGCCTTGCTGAAGGAGTTATGATAGATGCATAAAGGGGTAGACTTCTTTTCTGATCATTTACATGGTAGTTATAGCAGACCACACAGACTTAGAGGGAGGAACCTGATATATATGTATTAAATACATTATGGTAGGCCCTGTTGACTGACTGATGTTTCATAGATAGACAGTGAACGTAGTGATTATGACAGTGATGCTGATGTTGACGTACGTGCTTGTGTGAAGGAGGTGGTTTGGATTCATAACCACGCTGGCTTGAACCTTGCTAGAGACCTACAGAATTAGGTTGGCTCCACAAACAAAGGCATTGACTTTATCTCAGCAGGCTAACACAGTCTTGGGACATGCAGGAGACCCGGGTTCAATCCTCAGTTAAAAGAGACTTCTTTCTGCTTGGACTCACAGCTTTGAATATGTTCTCAGAGAGGGCCCCCTTGTGGAGAAGACGAGGAACCTCAGCCAGACATCAAACACTCTCCAAGTCCTCCTCTCAATACCTTTGTCTCAGTTACACCAGTCTTTGGTTTTGGGGTTGTCTTTTATTTTATTCTGCCCCAGACGCTTGCCCCAGACGCTTGCCCCAGAGGCTTGCCCCAGTGTACCCCACATACAGCCAGGCAGTGCGGTCAGTTTACTTGTTTTATTTGGAATCCCCGTTAGCTTTTGCAGAAGCAGCCGCTACTCTTCCCGGGGTCCGCCGTGCTGTATAGAGACAGCATTGTGCAGTCTGCATCAAAGGAGGACTTGTTAAGGAAGCTTTGGGTGTGCTGCTGTAGTATCAGTCACATCAGTCAGAAGCTGGCCGTGCAGGTGCCTCCTCTGGGTCTGGGTGGGGGTTGTTAAGCCTGCTCCTATTTCACAGGGCTTTCTGAGACCTAGGTTGATTTAGCCACATAGCTTTTTTCCCCCTGCGTGTCCCAATGGGAGAATGAGCTGTAGTAGTTGGAATGGAGTAAGAGGTATATGCACTAGTTGGGAAGTTAGATATGGCTGAAGTGGGTGACCAACTACACTACATTTTATTTTCCTGTCCAGCTGTACTGTAAAATAAAAGTATGTGTTAAGTTGAACTAGTGTTAACCAGGCCTGGGCTATGGTCCATTATTTGCCCACCATTCACAGACCTCTACTGCTATCCGACTAACCCTACTGCTGTCTCAAGAGCTCTCCCTAGTGGGGTGGTACAGGAATGTGTTCTGGACATCTCCCACGAGTAGTTAAAAAAACAATGTTTTATCTACAATAACAACTACATGATTTGGAACATTTTTCATTGAACAATCTGAATTACCATTAGGTGTCTGTCTGTTTCTGTGCCTTATTCCTGTACTCTTTTGAATACTGTTCAGTGTGTTTCAGTGGGTTACAAAAGATGCCAAGATGATTTTATTTCAGTCCTGTCTAAGTAACATGTGCTACTCAGTACCCAGAACACCTGCTCTTTCCATGACAGACTGACCAGGCGAATCCAGGTGAAAGCTAGGATCCCTTATTGATGTCACTTGTTAAATCCACTTCAATCAGTGTAGATGAAGGAGAGGAGACGGGTTAAAGAATGATTTTGAAGCCTTGAGACAATTGAGACTTGGCTTGTCGGTGTGTGCCATTCCGAGGGTAAATTGGGCAATACAAAATATTGAAGTTCCTTTGAGCGGGGTATGGTAATACACTACTGGTCAAAAGTTTTAGAACACCTACTCATTCAAGCGTTTTCCTTTTATTCTTACTATTTTCTATTTTCTAGAATTATCTTGAAGACATCAAAACTATACAGAAGATAGACCTATTTGGTAAAAGACCAAGTCCATATTATGGCAAGAACAGCTCAAATAATCAGAGAAATGACAGTCCATCATTACTTTAAGACATGAAGGTCAGTCAATACAGAACATTTCAAGAACTTTGAACGTTTCTTCAAGTGCATTCGCAAAAACCATCAAGCGCTATGATGAAACTGGCTCTCATGAGGACTAACATAGGAATGGAAGGCCCAGAGTTCATCAGAGTTACCGGCCTCAGAAATTGCAGCCCAAATAAATGCTTCACAGAGTTCAAGTAACAGACACATCTCAACATAAACTGTTCAGAGGAGACTGCGTGAGTCAGGCCTTCATGGTCGAATTGCTGCAATGAAAAACACAACTTTAAAAAAATGTTTTGATTTAACCAGGTAGGCCAGATGAGAACAAGTTCTCATTTACAACTGCGACCTGGCCAAGATAAAGCAAAGCAGTAAGACAAAAACAACAACAAAGAGTTACACATGGGATAAACAAACGTACAGTCCATAACACAATAGAAATATCTGTATACAGTGTGTACAAATGAAGTAAGGAGGTAAGGCAATACAGTGGGGCAAACAAAAGTATTTAGTCAGCCACCAATTGTGCAAGTTCTCCCACTTAAAATGATGAGAGAGGCCTGTCATTTTCATCATAGGTACACTTCAACTATGACAGACAAAATGAGAAAAAAAATCCAGAAAATCACATTGTAGGATTTTTAATGAATTTATTTGCAAATTATGGTGGAAAATAAGTATTTGGTCACCTACTCACAAGCAAGATTTCTGGCTCTCACAGACCTGTAACTTCTTTAAGGGGCTCCTCTGTCCTCCACTCGTTACCTGTATTAATGGCACCTGTTTGAACTTGTTATCAGTATAAAAGACACCTGTCCACAACCTCAAACAGTCACACTCCAAACTCCACTATGGCCAAGACCAAAGAGCTGTCAAAGGACACCAGAAACAAAATTGTAGACCTGCACCAGGCTGGGAAGACTGAATCTGCAATAGGTAAGCAGCTTGGTTTGAAGAAATCAACTGTGGGAGCAATTATTAGGAAATGGAAGACATACAAGACCACTGATAATCTCCCTCGATCTGGGGCTCCACTCAAGATCTCAACCCGTGGGGTGAAAATTATCACAATAACGGTGAGCAAAAATCCCAGAACCACACGAGAGGACCTAGTGAATGATCTGCAGAGAGCTGGGACCAAAGTAACAAAGCCTACCATCAGTAACACACTACGCCGCCAGGGACTCAAATCCTGCAGTGCCAGACGTGTCCCCCTGCTTAAGCCAGTACATGTCCAGGCCCGTCTGAAGTTTGCTAGAGAGCATTTGGATGATCCAGAAGAAGATTGGGAGAATGTCATATGGTCAGATGAAACCAAAATATAACTTTTTGGTAAAAACTCAACTCGTCGTGTTTGGAGGACAAAGAATGCTGAGTTGCATCCAAAAGAACACCATACCTACTGTGAAGCATGGGGGTGGAAACATCATGCTTTGGGGCTGTTTTTCTGCAAAGGGACCAGGACGACTGATCCGTGTAAAGGAAAGAATGAATGGGGCCATGTATCGTGAGATTTTGAGTGAAAACCTCCTTCCATCAGCAAGGGCATTGAAGATGAAACGTGGCTGGGTTTTTTCAGCATGACAATGATCCTAAACACACCACCCGGGCAACGAAGGAGTGGCTTCGTAAGAAGCATTTCAAGGTCCTGGAGTGACCTAGCCAGTCTCCAGATTTCAACCCCATAGAAAATCTTTGGAGGGAGTTGAAAGTCTGTGTTGCCCAGCAACAGCCCCAAAACATCAGTGTGTGAAAACCTTGTGAAGACTTACAGAAAACGTTTGACCTCTGTCATTGCCAACAAAGGGTATATAACAAAGTATTGTGATAAGTATTTGGTCAATAACAAAAGTTTATTTTCCACCATAATTTGCAAATAAATTCATAAAAAATCATACAATGTGATTTTCTTGATTTTTTTCTTTTTTTTTTAAATAATTTTGTCTGTCATAGTTGAAGTGTACCTATGATGAAAATTACAGGCCTCTCTCGTCTTTCTAAGTGGGAGAACTTGCACAATTGGTGGCTGACTAAATACTTTTTTGCCCCACTGTATATAGGCCATAGTTGCGAAGTAATTACAATTTAGCAATTAACACTGGGGTGATAAATGTGCAGATGAGGATGTGCAAGTAGAAATACTAGAGTGCAAAAGAGCAGAAAATCTAAAACAAATATGGGATGAGGTAGGTAGTTGGTTAGATGGGCTATTTACAGATGGGCTGTGTACAGCTGCAGCGATCAGTAAGCTGCTCTGACAGCTGATGCTTAAAGTTAGTGATGGAGATATGTCTCCAACTTCAGTGATTTTTTTTTTTTTTTTTTGCAATTCGTTCCAGTCATTGGCAGCAGAGAACTGGAAGGAAAGGCAGCCAAAGGATGTGTTGGCTTTGGGGATGACCAGTGAAATATACCTGCTGGAGCATGTGCTACGGGTGGGTGTTGCTATGGTGACCAGTGAGTTGAGACAAATGCGGAGCTTTACCTAGCAAAGACTTATAGATGACCTGGAGCCAGTGGTTTTGGCGACGAATATGTAGCGAGGACCAGCTAACGAGCACATACTGGTCTCAGTGGTGGGTAGTATTTGGGGCTTTGGTGACAAAACGGATGGCACTGTGATAGACTGCATCCAATTGGCTGAGTAGAGTGTTGGAGGCTATTTTGTAAATGACATCGCCGAAGTCAAGGATCGGTAGGATAGTCAGTTTTACGAGGGTATGTTTGGCAGCGTGAGTAAAGGAGGCTTTGTTGCGAAATAGGAAGCCGATTCTAGATTTAATTTTGGATTGGAGATGCTTAATATGAGTCTGGAAGGAGAGTTTACAGTCTAGCCAGACACCTAGGTATTTATAGTTGTCCACATATTCTAAGTCATAACTGTAAATAGGCCATAGTAGCGAAATAATTACAATTTAGCAATTAAACACTGGAGTGATAGATGTGCAGAAGATGAATGTGCAAGTAGAGATACTAGGGTGCAAATGAGCAAATAAAATACAAATAACAATATGGGCATGAGGTAGTTGGGTGGCCTATTTAGAGATTGGCTATGTACAGGTGCAATGATCTGTAAGCTGATCTGACAGCTGATGCTTAAAGTTAGTGAGGGAGATATGAGTCTCCAGTTTCAGTGATTTTTGCAATTTGTTCCAGTCATTGGCAGCAGAGAACTGGAAGGAAAGGCGGCCAAACGAGGCTTAATGGGACTATCATTTGTTGTTCAACAGGACAATGACCCAACACACCTCCAGGCTGTGTAAGGGCTATTTTACCAAGAAGGAGAGTGATGGAGTGCTGCATCAGATAACATGTTCTCCACAATCCCCCGACCTCAGCCAAGTTGAGATGGTTTGTGATGAGTTGGATGGCAGAGTGAAGGAAAAGCAGCGAACACTTGCTCAGCGTATGTGGGAACTCCTTCAAGACTGTTGGAAGAGCATTCTAGGTGAAGCTGGTTAAGAGAATGTCAAGAATGTGCAAAGCTGTCATCAAGGCAAAGGGTGACTATTTGAATCACAAACATAAAATATTTTAAAAGAATTGGTTACTACATTATTCCATATTTGTTATTTCATAGTTTTGATGTATTCATTATTATTCTACAATGTAGAAAATAGTAAAAAATAAAGAAAAACCCTTGAATGAGTAGGTGTTCTAAAACTTTTGACCGGTAGTGTAGGTGCCAGGCGCACCAGTTTGTGTCAAGAACTGCAACGCTACTGGGTTTTTCACACTCAATTGTTTCCTGTGTGTGTGGTCTGAATGGTCCACCTCCCAAAGGACATCCAGCCAACTTGACACAACTGTGGGAAGCATTGGAGACATGGGCCAGCATCCCTGTGGAACGCATTTGACACCTTGTAGTGTCCATGCATCGACGAATTGAGGCTGTTCTGAAGTGAAAAGGGGGGGGGGGTGCAACTCAATATTAGGAAGGTGTTCTTAATGTTTGGTATACTCAGTGTAAATTGAGATAGAAAGGGCTGAACAAGAATGAATTCATCGTAACTATTCCTGTTGGAATGCTTTTAATGAGTCCTGTACAATCAAGTAGTCATACATTCAAACATAGAACTAACAATAGCCTGGGTATCGGTCTGTTTAGCTATCATTCCACTCTTTACTAATCTTTGTTGTGCTAACCATGACCTCTTTGGCATATGACACGGAGTACAAGGAGTGGAATATTAGGTAAACAGACTGGTACTAGGCTGGATAGATCATGGATCAGTTTTGTAAATACCCCAGAAGAATAAAATGGGACCCTCGTGAAACAACCAGAGAACCCATCTAACTTAAACAGATTTGTCCATCCAGATTCATCGATCCAGATTCATCCCCTACTTTTTCCTTCTTCTTTTTTAAAGATCAAGCAATGGCAAAAAGTTGAATAATTCTGCTCCTTTGATCTACACGCACAAGTGAGGGTTCATTTCCATTTTTTGAAAATGTTTCCTCTCGCTCTTCTTTCCTTTCTGTAAGAGTGCCAGCATCAAGATTTACCTTGGTATGCAAATGTGTTGGAATAGGTTAAAAGGAAAGTGCACTGCCTCTCTCAAAGGCAGAACAAGTGCAGATGTTATGAAGTTAATTAGAAATGTAGCTATTCATTTCTCTCTGTCCCAATTTAGCTTGCATCAAATGAAAGAAAACCGACTTAAGAGTGAAGTCCTTAATAAGAATATACAGCCTGTCTTTTGATATGTAGGGGAGTCAAATCAAGATGGGGAAAATACTTCTGTAGTGTAGAAGCTGGTATGAAACAAGCTCCTTCCACACTTCTGTAGAAAAATGATTTATTTGTACTGAGAGTTAGCTTTGTTCTTATTAGATTTCAATACAGAATTGACTTACAAATCTGTAGTATATTGATCCATCGCATTATCATTTCATTTCTTGCCTGTTTCGCCCTTTCTAATCAATATTGAAAATTCCACTGAGATAGGAATCTCGTTTTCAAGTGAGCCCTGGAAAGAGAAGTGTCTGTTAGGTCACATTCTGTCAGAGATCCATAAGAGATGAGTAGCGAACTGCTGCGACAGTCCAGTTTGGGATCAGATGGTCTGTAATTATTATAACACACCTTTTACACCTTTAGGTGACTCATCTGGAAGAGAACAGAGATAAACACATTTAACTAAGACCCCCTCCTCCTCCTTCCACCAAGTAACCCAGCTTTATTTAATACAGTAATATGCTTACTAGAATTGCATCAGTATGTTGATTGTTGACACATGCCTTGTGTATCTCTTTACTGCCTCTTCGATCTCCTCCCAAATAATGGTGCCAGCCTCAGAAAGGGTGTCAAGTCTCAAGGTGCTGCCCACCCCTTCTCTTCCTCTCCTCCTCCACTACCCCTCCTATCAAGCTGACGAATCGAGAGGGGGTTTATATTTTCTGCTGCACAGGTGTTGCAGCTGTGTTCGACGTTTCAACACTATTCCCGTCTCTGCTGCCTACCGCTGCTCAGCGCTAGCCTCTCTGCGCTGCCGCTACCCCCAGCGGGACCGCTCCTCTGGTGAGCGATATTACAAGCGGCAGCCGCGCGCCTCTGATCTGCATGCGCCAGGCTCTCACGCGGTCCTGGGTGAATAGTGCTTGACTTGTTCAATTTGTTTAGAAGCCTCATTCGGTGCTTTGAAGCCACATGTTTTAGCATAAATCATAACCTGTCTCCTTGCTCAGAACTGCTTTGAAATGCAACATCTGCTTTTGGAGTCCCTGCTTTACAATTAGTTAGGCAACATCAATAGATTGAAGTGTTTGTTCGGCAGCACGCTTGAGTGAGGGTATTAATTGTATCCCTGGTCTTCATTTTTATCGAAGAAAATGTCCTACAATATTATGAATCTTGACCTACCAAGGTGGTGGACTTTACAAAGTTCCTCCTAACCTGTTTCAGTGAGAACCGAGATCAGAGAGGAGTGGTAAATTGGGGTAACCTACTTAGGAGGAGGAAGTGTCATGGCCAGGGGGCATGTTTGTTACCAGGCCATGTTGTTTAGTCTTTCATCTGATCTGTTCGTCTTTTCAGTTTATTTTGTTGGTTTGTTTTGCAAAGCACATGCCTTCTGTTCGGTTCAGCTGTGGGAATGAGAGAACCAGGGAACGGAGGTTGGTTAGTTAGTTAGTTGGATACACAGAGCAGCGTAACGTTGACAGTGAGAAGAGAGACTGTCACTACCACTTTCTCTGAGTGACACTGAGGCTCAGGTTAGACCTCAGGAGGACAGAGTACATCATACAACACAGAATAGGTGGGTAGCTTACTGTACTAAGCTACTGGAGCTATAAGAAACTTTTATTACGAATTACAATGGGGAAATAATATGAACACTGAGTCTATACAGTATCTATAGACGTCTATTAAATAATTTGCCATGTGTAGGTTGTTTTCTACCTCGTTGCATAAATTATTTTCAGAACAACAACAAAAGTTGTTGTTTACACTGATTATTGTGATATAGGAACATTTTAATATTTTTATGTTTGATTTGTTTGTCCGTTATAATCGGTTTTTATCATAATGGACATTGTCTAATAACACTCTCATTGGAGTTGACATTCTTGGCTCAAGGTTTTGGGTAATTTCCCATAAAATAAAGACAAAGAAAATGGTAGTAGATTTTTATTTTAGTAGATTGGTTCTGTTATTGTCCTCTTTCCATGACTTTAAAGATCAAAACTCCCCCAAACTGATCCATCAACACCGCCTCATCAGTAGCATTAAGAATTCTTTTTACCCCCCCAAAAAAATCTTCTTTTTTTTTTTTTCAAAGGAGCGTATTTGATCAGTAGTCATCAATTAAATTTACTGAGGTGCAAATTACGCCACACGGATTAGATGAAAGAGTCTCTCTTGTCATTTCTCCCCTGCCTCCTCAAAACTGAGAGAGGTTCATAATACACACAGCGGGTTGATCCCTGGTATGGTGGTGACAGGGTGACACTTCCCTCGACATTACAGGGGCTGATCTGTAGATGGAGACTGAGAGGGCTAACAGCTAGTGGCATCAGAAGTGTATAAGGCGTAACTTTACAAATACATCTACGGCTCTGGGAGGGAAGCGCGCTGCTGCAGGTGTTGACGGAGACTCTCTGCCATTGTGTTTCGGCTTCTTGCTTTTGCATCACTGGTTTAGGTTGGACACATGCCACTGCTGCCACTCACTTTATCTGGCATCAGAGTCCCCTGGCTAAGCAGACAACCATGTCAGAGGCAGTCCTGTTTATGCGTCTTGAGTCCTTTTTGAGTATTCCTCCATTTCATCTTGTTTGTTGTGGCGCCATCTGGGTTTCTGTGGCCTCGTCGTAGCAAGGATACTGTAGCTCAGGTACAGTTTGGGGACAGCCTAATATGAATATGAGACAACAGTCAATCCCATAAGAGTATATTAGCTAAGATCAGACACCATTGCCAATGTAACACATGCTCACGTCATCCACTGTCACTCTGACAACACTGTAAGATAAACTGGCAGGGGTCCAAGCTTCAGCACAATACAATACCCACATTAACTTGATGCCTGTGAAATCACATTGGCCAAGTGTTTGAACTCATTATTTTTTTTTACCTCTGTTGTGTGTGTTGGTGCCGCTTCTTGATTGATCAGTCCCATTGTTCTTTCCTTTTTGTTTCACCCCTTGCTTTTTCTATTATTCATATTCTGTGGTAGAATATGACAATAGACAGGTATTGTATTGTGGGGAATTAGTATTTTTAGTCTAGTTTACACAGCGATGAATAAACAATTTATTTTTCGTCAGTAAATTCGTTATCATCAATTTTGAATGTTGTAATGGGGAGATGAATTAACATAGAAGTACTGTGTAGGAAACCTTCATCTATTCTCTGACTGTGTGGGTACTGGGTAGTACTACTTGCTTCCAGGACAACTACAAAAAAAAACTGCATAAAATGGGCCTAGGCCTTGTAGGAGGAGGATAATGGATGAAAAATCAGGCTACTTGTCACGGGTTACTAGGTGTGGAGGGTAGGAGTCAGGCGCAGAGAGCAGAGGGTTCAATAATAGACCATTTCTTTTCTCCGGCACAAAAACGGTCACGCCAAACACAGGGCACAGAAACACTGACCCGCCCAAGCTCACAGGGCAAAACGATCCGGAGAGAAAATACATCCGACAGTCAACACAAAATAATCCCGCACAAACCCCAGCGGGCCTAACAGGCTGACATAGACCAGCAATCAAGAAACACAAAAGAAACAGGTGCAACTAATAAGACTAAACCAACAGACAAGGGAAAAGGGATCGTTGGCGGCTAGTAGGCCGGTGACGACGAGCGCCGAGCGCCGCCCGAACAGGCAGGGGAGCCACCCTCGGCGGAAGTCGTGACACTACTTTTAATTTAATTTAACTTTTATTTAACTAGGCAAGTCAGTTAAGAACAAATTCTTATTTACAATGATGGCTTACCAAAAGACAAAAGGCCGGGGCCTGGGATAAAAAAATAAAAACATGAAATATAAATATAGGACAAAACACACATCACGACAAGAGAGACAACACAACACTACATGAAGTGAGACCTAAGACGACAACATAGCCAGGCAGCAACACATGACAACACAGCATGGTAGCAACACAACATAACAAAAACATGGTAGCAACACAACATGGTAGCAGCGCAAAACGTGGTACAAACATTATTGGGCACAGACAACAGCACAAAGGGCAAGAAGGTAGTGACAACAATACATCACCCAAAGCAGCCACAACTGTCAGTAAGAGTGTCCATGATTTGAGTCTTTGAATGAAGAGATTGAGATAAAACTGTCCAGTTTGAGTTTTTGTTGCAGTTCGTTCCAGGTCGTTAGCTGCAGCGAACTGAAAAGACGAGCGACCCAGGGATGTGTGTGCTTTGGGGGACCTTTAACAGAATGTGACTGGCAGAACGGGTGTTGTATGTGGAGGATGAGGGCTGCAGTAGGTATCTCAGATAGGGGGGGGGTGAGGCCTAAGAGGATTTTATAAATAAGCATCAACCAGTGGGTCTTGCGACAGGTATACAGAGACCAGTTTACAGAGAAGTAGAGAGTGCAGTGATGTGTCCTATAAGGAGCATTGGTGACAAATCTGATGGCCGAATGGTAAAGAATATCTAGCCGCTCGAGAGCACCCTTAAATGCTGATCTATAAATTGTCTCCATAATCTAGCATGGGTAGGATGGTCATCTGAATCAGGGTTAGTTTGGCAGCTGTGATGAAAAAGGAGTGATTACGATAGAGGAAACCAAGTCTAGATTTAACTTTAACCTGCAGCTTTGATATGTGCTGAGAGAAGGACAGTGTACCGTCTAGTCATACTCCCAAGTACTTGTATGAGGTGACTACCTCAAACTCTAAACCCTCAGAGGTAGTAATCACACCTGTGGGGAGAGGGGCATTCATCTTACCAAACCACATGACCTTTGTTTTGGAGGTGTTCAGAACAAGGTTAATGGAACAAGGTTGATGAAGCTTGTTGGACACTAAGAAAGCTTTGTTTTAGAGCATTTAACACAAAATCCCGGGATTTGTGGGTTCGATTACAGGCTCAAAATGGCCAGAAATGAAGAACTTTCTTCTGAAACTCGTCAGTCTATTCTTGTTCTGAGAAATGAAGGCGAGAAATTGCCAAGAAGCTGAAGATCTTGTACAACCCTGTGTACTACTCCCTTCACAGAACAGCGCAAACTGAAGAGGAGTGGGAGGCCCCGGTGCACAACTGAGCAAGAGGACAAGTACATTAGAGTGTCTAGTTTGAGAAACAGACACCTCACAAGTCCTCAACTGGCAGCTTCATTAAATAGTACAAGCAAAACACCAGTTTCAATGTCAACATTGAAGAGGTGACTCCGGGATGCTGGCCTTCTAGGCAGAGTTGCAAATAAAAAGACATATCTCAGACTGGCCAGTAAAAATAAAATATTAAGATGGGCAAAATAACACAGATACTAGACAGAGGAACTCTGCCTAGAAGGCCAGCATCCCAGAGTCGCCTCTTCACTGTTGACGTTGAGACTGGTGTTTTGCGGGTACTATGTCTACACTGTATATCTGATCAATTTGATGTTATTTTAATGGACAAAAAAAATTGCTTTTCTTTAAAAAACAAGGACATTTCTAAGTGACACCAAACTTTTGAACAGGAGCGTAAGTATCAGAGTTTGATGATTCTGACACCGTGGCTTTTGCTGTAACTGTGGCTCTTTTGACAGTATGTTTTCTGTAACACACCTTATAGTCACTAGTGATGCACCGATATGCCATTTTTTGCCGATAACGATATCCAATATTTTCCTTGCCAAAAACCCGATAACCGATATTATACATTTTAGCAGCCTTTTAAGCATTCTAGTACAGTTAAATAGTTAACACACACACGTGGACGCAGAAGTCTAAGGCACTGAGGCGAGAGGCGTCACTACGGTCCCTGGTTTAGAATCAAGGCTGTATCACATGCGTGATTGCGAGTTCTATAGGGTGCCGCACAATTGGCCCAGCGTTGCCCGGGGTAGGCCGTCACTATAAATAAGAATTTGTTCATAACTGACTTGCCTATTTAAATAAAGGTTACACACACAAACACACTCACACCACACTGACTAAAATGTTATTTTGTTGGCATTTACCTATGTCCCCATTACCAGTAAAACAAAATCAAAACCTTTTTCTTTCACTTACTTGCTGTGCTGTTTCATTTTTCATTTGTTCAGTCATTTCATTCTCAACCAGGATTTCATCATACATGTCAAGTAGTGAAGTTTCAGCTCTGTCTGTCCGTGGCCTCTCTTCCTCGGTGCGCACTGTCACTGTGTCCGTTTCCATCTTGTCCAGCTGTGTTTGTAACATTTCACGTAAACCCTGTTTCTTGTCTGCATCGAAGTAGCGGTCCTTGTACGTGGCATGATGGCGACACAGTAAAGAGAGAATGCCACCGAATCGATTGTTCACTGCCTGTGTCTGCAGTTTTCTTGAGCAGGCGTTTCAATGCCGTGACAGAGGGTATCACGTCTGCTGCAGGCGCAGTTGATGAGCTTATTTCTCGAGTCAGTTGTTCGATTGGAAATAGCTAGTGTGTTAATGTTTCCAAGTTTCAAACACGTTCTCAAATGCCATTGAAATGGCAGCAGCGGTATGACAACCAGCACATTAATGAGCATGCAAGTTTTTCAAATGACCTCCAAGATGGTGCCAACAGAGATGGTCGCCTCGCTTCAAGTCCAGTATTGATTTTTAATGTATTATTTCTTATATTGTTAGCCCAGAAAATCTTAAGTGTTATTGCATACAGCCAGGAAGAACTATTGGATATAAGAGCGATGTTAACTTACCAACATTACGACCAGGAATAAGACTTTCCCGATGCGGATCCTTTGTTCGGACCACCACTTAGGACAGTGGATCTATTCCAAAAGCTGACCCAAAACAATGTCACCGCAGAAGAGACAGACGGAGCAGCCTCCTGGTCAGGTTCCGTAGGTGTGCACACTGCCCACAGCTTCCAAGTATAATGCTCGCCAATGTCCAGGCTCTCAAATAGACTAAATTAGAGCAAGGGTTGCCTTCCAGAGAGACATCAGAGATTGTAAAATTCTCAGTTTCACGGAAACATGGCTCTCTCGCGATACGTTGTCGGAGTCTGTTCAGCCACCAGGCTTCTTAATTCATCGCGCCGAAAGAGATAAACACCTCTCTGGGAAGAAAAAGGGCGGGGTTTATGATTAACCACTCATGGTGTAATCATAACAATATACAGGAACGCAATCAAATAAAATGCTGGCAATATTATCTCCCAAGAGAATTCTCATCAGTTATCGTCACAGCTGTGTTGTCACGCCCTGACCCTAGAGAGCCGTTTTATTTCTCTATTTGGTTAGGTCAGGGTGTGATGTGGGGTGGGCATTCTATGTTTTGATTTCTATGTTTCTGTATTTCTATGTTTTGGCCGGGTATGGTTCTCAATCAGGGACAGCTGTCTAACGTTGTCTCTGATTGGGAATCATACTTAGGCAGCCCTTTTTCCCTCCTTTCAGTGTGGGTAGTTGACTTTGTTAGAGGCTTCATAGCCCTGTTAAGCCTCACGTCGTTTTGTATTATTTATTGTTTTTGTATGGTATTGTTTATTGTTATTGACATTCTAATAAAAAGGAATATGTACGCTCACCACGCTGCACCTTGGTCCGCTTCTTACGACGCCCGTGACGTGTATATACCCCCTCAAGCAGACACCACGACGGCACTCAAGGAACTTCACTGGACTCTATGTAAACTGGAAACCATATATGCATTTATTGTAGCTGGGGATTTTAACAAAGCAAATTTGAGAACTTTAAGGCTTTAAGGCTACTTAAATTTTAGCAGCATATTGATTGCAGCACTTGAGCAGGCAATACACTTGATCACTGCTACTCTAACTTCCGCGATGCATACAAGGCCCTCCCTCGCCCTCCCTTCGGCAAATCTGACCACGACTCCATCTTGCTCCTACCGTCTTATAGGCAGAAAATCAAACAGGATGTACCTGTGACTAGAACCATTCAACGCTGGTCTGACCAATCGGAATCCACGCATCAAGATTGTTTTGATCATGCGGACTGGGAAAATGTTCCGCTGACTCTGTGAATGAGTTTATAAGGAGTGCATTGGAGATGTTGTACCCACTGTGACTATTAAAATATACCCTAACCAGAAATCGTGGATGGATGGTGGCATTCGCGCAAAACTGAAAGTGCGAACCACCACATTTAACCATGGAAAGAGGACTGAAAATATGGGCGAATATAAACAGTGTAGTTATTCCCTCCGTAAGGCAATCAAACAAGCAAAATGTCGGTATAGGGACAAAGTGGAGTCGCAAAACGGCTCAGACACGAGACGTATGTGGCAGGGTCTACAGACTACAAAAAGAAAACCAGCCATGTCACGGACACCGACATCTCACTTCCAGACAAACTAAACACCTTCTTTGCCACCGTTGCGGCCCACTAACAAGGACTGCGCCCCCCCCCTTCTCCTTCTCCGTGGCCAACGTGAGTAAGACATTGAAACGTGTTAACCCTCGCATGGCTGCTGGCCCAGACGGGATCCCTAGCCGCGTCCTCAGAGCATGTGCAGACCAGCTGGCTGGTGTGTTTACAGACCTATTCAATCGCTCCCTAAACCAGTCTGCTGTCCCTAAATGCTTCAAGATGGCTACCTGTACCCAAGAAGGCAAAGGTAACTGAACTAAATGACTACTGCCCCATAGCATTCACTTCTGTCATCATGAAGTGCTTTAAGAGACTAGTCAAGGACCATATCACCTCCACCTTACCTGCCACCCTAGACCTACTTCAGTTTGCATACAGCCCCAACAGTTCCACAGATTATGCAATCACCATCACACTGCACACAGTGCTATCCTATCTGGACAAGAGGAATACCATAGTACCCTCCAAGCTCATCATTAAGCTGGAGGCCCTGGGTCTCAACCCCACCCTATGCAATTGGTTCCTGGACTTTCTGACGGGCCGCCCCCAGGTGGTGAAGGTAGGAAACAACATCTCCACTTTGCTGACCATCGACACTGAGGCCCCACAAGGGTGCCTGCTCAGCCCCCTCTTGTACTTCCTGTTCACCCATGACTGTGTGGACATGCACGCCTCTAACTCAATCATCAAGTTTGCAGACGAAACAACAGTAGTGGGCTTGATTACCAACAACGACGAGACAGCCTACAGAGAGGAGGTGAGTGCACTCGGAGTGTGTGTGTCAGGAAAACAACCTCTCACTCAATGTCAACAAAACAAAGGGGATGATCGTGGACTTCAGGAAACAGCAGAGGGAGCACCCCCCTATGCACATCGATGGGACAGTGGTGGGGAAGTTTTAAGTTCCTCACACATCAGACAAACTGAAATGGTCCACCCACACAGACAGTGTGGTGAAGAAGGTGCAACAGCGCCTCTTCAACCGCAGAAGGCTGAATAAAGTTGGCTTGTCACCAAAAATCCTAACAAACCTTTACAGATGCACAATTGAGAACATCCTGTCGAGCTGTATCACCGCCTGGTATGGCAACTGCACCTCCCTCAACCGCAAGGCTCTCCAGAGGGTGGTGTGGTCTGCACAACGCATTGCCGGGGGCAAACTACTTGCCCTCCAAGACACCTACAGCACCCGATGTCACATAAAGGCCAAAAAGATCATCAAGGTCAACAACCACCCGAGCCACTGCCTTTTCACCCCGCTACCATCCAAGAAGGCGAGGTCAGCACAGGTTCATCAAAGCTGAGACCGAGAGACTGAAAAACAGCTTCTATCTCAAGGCCATCAGACTGCTAAACAGAAATCACTAACTCAGAGAGGCTGCTGCCTACCTGGACTCATATCACTGGGCACTTTATCACTGGGCACTTTAGTAAATGAATCACTAGTCACTTTAAACAATGCCACTTATTAACATTAATAATGTTAACATATCTTACATTACTCATCTCATATGTATATACCGTACCTTATACCATCAAATGCACCTTGTTTATGCCGCTCGGCCTTCGCTCATCCATATATTTTTACAGTTGAAGTTGGAAGGAAAATTATATTTTCATATTCTTATTCCATCCCTTTAGAGTTGTGTATTTGGTAGTTGTTGAGGAATTTTTAGATAACTTGTTAGATATTACTGCTGGAACTAGAAGCACAAGCATTTCACTCGCATTAACATCTGCTAACCATGTGTATGTGACCAATAACATTTGATTTGATGATGGGGGAGGGGTATTATTTCATCTTCCATCTCCTTTTGTCTCTCAACTATCATCAAGCTGTACTGATTGACATTTTAGAAATCTCAAGATCTACTCTGTCTGCACCGCTTTCCAGGCACTAAACCAGTTTTCCAAAGGCAAAGAAGGGGTGTAATGCTGTGAAGACAGACCCAACATTCTGTAAGTAATAGCTATTCATTTCAAATCAATTGAGCATTTCAGGCGCACAAAAATTATAAATACGAACGTTGAAAAATTTCACACCAAAGGGCACGACCAAATATTGCACATTTCTAAAACAGTACTTCAAAAACACCAGAAAACATATTGTAGAATGATTAGATCCCTATATCAACAAATTGACACATCACAAATCAAAGGAAATTCAATGAATTACCCATTTACAGACATTTCCCATTTACATCTTCTCTTCAACTAGGTCACGCTAGATCCAGCACCGTATGCGAGGAAGCTGCGCAAGCTGTCCATCCCAGGACTCGTGTTTGGCCTGACAAGGAGGATGTCATAACTGGATTTGTATCCTGCTTCAATCTTGGGGGTGACTGAAGCCAAGTGGGTGGCTGAAGCCTGCTTGATTGAAGCAGGAAACATGGGTCCCCCTCCTCTCCCACTCTCCAACAATCTAAGTAATTCCCTGATATGACATCACATTTTGTTACTTTGAATTGTGTTTTCTTTTTCAAGCATTCACATGCGAGATATAGGCTTATGGCTCTAATATATTGTATATACAGTACCAGTCAAAGGTTTGGACACACCTACTCATTCAAAGGTTTTTCTTTATTTTGTAGAATACATTGTAGAATAATAGTGAAGACATCAAAACTACAAAATAACACATGGAATCATGTACTAACCAAAAAAGTGTAAAACAAATCAAAATATATCTTAGATTCTTCAAAGTAGTCACCCTTTGCCTTGATGACAGCTTTGCACACTCTTGGCATTCTCTCAACCAGCTTCATGAGGAATGCTTTTCCAACAGTCTTGAAGGAGTTCCCACATATGCTGAGCACTGCTTTTCCTTCACTCTGCGGTCCAACTCATCCCAAACCATCTCAACTGGGTTGACTAATTGTGGAGGCCAGGTCATCTGATGCAATAGTCCACTCTCCTTCTTGGTCAAATAGCCCTTACACAGCCTGGAGGTGTTGGGACATTGTCCTGTTGAAAAACAAATGATAGTCACACTAAGCGCAAACCAGATGAGATGGCGTTTCGCTCCAGAATGCTGTGGTAGCTATGCATATGTAAAATACATCAAAATACATGAAGTAACACCAGGTCCACAAACAATGTACCGAACTTACAATAAACAAACACGCATAAAAACAATGGTGAAAACAGAGGGTTAAATAATGAACATGTTATTGGGGAATTGAAACCGGTGTGTAAAACAAAGACAAAACAAATGGAAAATGAAAAGTGGATCGGCGATAGCTAGAAGGCCGGTGACGTCGAACGCCGCCCAAAACAAGGAGAGGGACCGACTTTGGAGGAAGTCGTGACAGTACCCGGAGCTGCGCGTCGATACCGACCTCTGGGACGACCCGGAGGACGAGGCGCAGGGCGATCCGGATGGAGACGGTGGAAATCCTGCAGCAATGAAGGGTCCAAAACATCCTCCACCGGCACCCAGCATCTCTCCTCCGGACCATACCCCTCCCACTCCACGAGGTACTGAAGGCCCCTCTCCGGACGCCTCGAGTCCATGATGGCTCGAACAGCATACGCGGGGGCCCCCTTGATGTCCAGAGGGGGTGGAGGTACCTCCCGCACCTCAGACTCCTGGAGCGGGCCAGCCACCACCGGCCTCATGAGAGACACATGGAACGAGGGGTTAATACGGGAATCTGGGGGAAGTTGTAACCTGTAGCAAACCTTGTTCAGTTTCCTCAGGACTTTGAATGGCTCCACAAACCGCTGGCCCAGCTTCCGGCAGGGCAGGCGGAGGGGCAGGTTTCGGGTCGAGAGCCAGATCCGGTCCCCCGTTGCGAACACCAGGGCCTCACTGCGGTGGCGCTCTCCTTCTGACATCTCATTGCCCGTTGCAGGTGCACATGAGCAGTGTCCCAGGTCTCCTCTGAGCGCTTAAACCATTCGTCCACTGCAGGAGCCTCGATCTGGCTCTGATGCCAAGGTGCCAGAACTGGCTGATACCCCAGTACGCACTGGAAAGGGGAGAGGTTAGTGGAGGAGTGGCAGAACGAGTTCTGGGCCATCTCTGCCCAGGGGATGAACGCCGCCCACTCCCCCGGGCCGGTCCTGGGAATAAGACAGCAGAAACCTACCCACATCCTGGTTTACTCTCTCCACCTGCACGTTACTCTCGGAGTGAAAGCCCGAGGTAAGGATAACCAAAACCCCCAGACATTCCATGAACGCCCTCCAGACCCTTGATGTGAACAGGGGGCCTCGATCAGACACTATATCCTCAGGCA
The DNA here is from genome assembly GCF_034236695.1 of Oncorhynchus nerka. Taxonomy (NCBI): domain Eukaryota; kingdom Metazoa; phylum Chordata; class Actinopteri; order Salmoniformes; family Salmonidae; genus Oncorhynchus; species Oncorhynchus nerka. Next base: position 42,096,315 of record NC_088415.1, on the reverse strand, counting down.
CCCCGTAGCGCCAGAAGACGTGTGTAAACAGAGCCTCTGTAGGGCCGTAGGGAGACCGGGCAAAGGAAGGAGATGGCAGGCCTTAGAGAACCGATCCACAATGACCAGGATCGTGGTGTTACCCTGGGAGGGAGGAAGATCCGTGAGGAAATCACCGATAGGTGCGACCACGGCCGTTGTGGAACTGGTAAGGGCTGTAACTTCCCTCTGGGCAGTTGCCTAGGGACATTGCACTGGGCGCACACCGAGCAGGAGGAAACATAAACCCTCACGTCCTTGGCCAAGGTGGACCACCAGTACTTCCCACTAAGGCAACACACCGTCCGACCGATGCCAGGATGACCAGAGAAAGGTGACGTGTGGGCCCAATAGATCAAACGGTCGTGGACAGCAGATGGAACGTACAGACGCCCAGCTGGACACTGGGGGGGAGTGGGCTATGTGCGTAACTCCCGCTCGATGTCCGCGTCCGGCTCCCACACCACCGGTGCCACCAGGCAAGAGGCCGGAAGTATGGGAGTGTGATCCATGGACCTTTCCTCTGTGTCATACATCCGGGACAGTGCATCTGCCTTAGCGTTCTGGGAACCTGGTCTGTAGGACAGAGTGAAAACAAAACGGGTAAAGACCATGGCCCACCTTGCCTGGCGAGGGTTCAGTCTCCTCGCCGCCGGGATGTTCTCCAGATTGCGGTGGTCAGTCCAGATGAGAAAAGGGTGTTTAGCCCCCTCAAGCCAATGTCTCCATGGCTTCAGAGCCTTGACAACAGCCAACAGCTCCTGGTACCCCACATCATAGTTTCGCTCTGCCGGGCTGAGCTTCCTCGAAAAGAAAGCACAGGGGCGGAGCTTTGGTGGTGTACCTGAGCGCTGTGAGAGCACGGCTCCTATCCCAGCCTCGGACGCGTCCACCTCCACTATGAACGCCAAAGAGGATCCGGATTCGCCAGCATGAGAGCCGAGGTAGAGCCTTCAGGTGACCAAAAGCCCTGTCCGCCTCAGTCGACCACTGCAGTCATACCGGTCCCCCCTTCAGCAGTGAGGTAATGGGAGCCGCTACCTGACCAAAATCCCGGATAAACCTCCGGTAGTAGTTAGAGAACCCTAGAAACCGCTGCACTTCCTTTACCGTGGTTGGAGTCGGCCAATTACGCACGGCTGAAATGCTGTCACTCTCCATCTCCACCCCTGAAGGGGAATTGTGGTACCCTAGGAAGGAGACGGGCTGGTGGAAGAACAGACATTTCTCAGCCTTGATATACAGGTCATGCTCCAACAGTCAACCAAGCACCCTGCACACCAGGGACACATGCTCGACTCGTGTAGCGCAGTGTATCAGAATGTCGTCGATATACACCACTACACCCTGCCCATGCAGGTCCCGGAACGTCTTGTCTACAAATGCCTGGAAGACTGATGGAGCATTCATCAACCAGTACGGCATGACGAGGTACTCATAGTGCCCTAAGGTGGTACTAAATGCTGTCCTCCACTCGTCCCCCTCCCGGATACGCACCAGGTTGTAAGCGCTCCTGAGATCCAATTTTGTGAAGTAGCGCGCCCCGTGCATTGACTCTATCGCACTGGCTATGAGAGGCAGCAGGTAGCTCACAGTGATTTGGTTGATACCTTGATAGTCAATGCACGGGCGCAGACCTCCATCCTTCTTCTTCACTAAAAAGAAACTCGAGGAGGCAGATGAAGTGGAGGGCCGAATGTAGCTCTGCCCCAGGGATTCGGAGACATGTTTCCATAGCCGCCATCTCCTCCTGTGACAGGGGATACACGTGACTCCTGGAAAGTGCTGCGTCTACCAGGAGATTTATCGCACAATCCCCCCGTCGATGGGGTGGTAATTGAGTTGCCTTCTTCTTACAGAAGGCGAGAGCCAAATCGGCATATTCAGAGGGGATGCGCACGGTGGAGACCCTGTCTGGATATTCCACCATAGTCGCACCGACGGAAACCCCTAAACACGTCCCAGAGCACTTTCGTGACCACCCATTGAGAGCCCTCTCTTGCCACGAAATAGTGGGGTCATGACAGGCCAACCAGGGTAGACCCAACACCACGGGAAACGCCGGGGGAATCAATAAGGAAAAAACGAATTATCTCCTTGTGACCCTCCTGTGTAACCATGCCCAGTGGAGCAGTGGCCTCCCTAATTAGCCCTGACCCTAATGGTCGACTATCTAGGGCATGCACCGGGAAGGGTATATATCCACAGGAACAATGGGGATCCCTAGACTATGGGCAAATGCTCTGTCAATAAAATGCGCTTGAATCTATACTCGCCTTATGCTGGGAATGCGGGGACAACTCAGGAAATTGTATAAACAAAAACATGTGAGCAACAGGGGGCTCTGAGTGAGCCTGGTGCCAACTCACCTGGAGTGACACTAGAGTGTCCTGCCTGCTGTCTCGACTCCCAGAGTAACCGCCCCAGCACCGACCAGCAGTGTGCCCTCTGCTCCCACAGATGGTACAGTGAACGGCTCCTCCTCCGTTCGCCCTAAGCGCAGCACCTCCCAGCTCCATGGGCGTTGGAGCGGTGGTGCTGGGGGATGGATCTGACAGGCCCTGATCCAGACGTCCGCGGGTAGCCAGCAGGTTATCCAGCCAGATGGACAGGTCCACCAGCTGGTCAAACGTCAGAGTGGTATCCCTGCAGGCCAACTCCTGACGGACGTCCTCATGCACACTGCACCGGAAGTGATCGATCAGGGCCCTGTCTTACCATCCTGCGCTGGCGTCCAGGGTCCGGAAGTCCAAGGCGAACTCCTGTGCGCTCCTTTCCCCTGCCTCAAGTGGAACAGACGTTCACCCGCCGCTCTACCCTCAGGCGGATGGTCGAAAACTGCCTGAAAGCGACAGGTGAACTGGTCCAACACCGCTTCTCCTTCCCCCCATACGACGTTGGCCCACTCCAGGGCTTTCCCTGAGAGACAGGAGACGAGGGCGGACACGCTCTCACGTCCCGAAGGAGCCGGTTGGACGATCGCCAGGTAGAGTTCCAGCTGGAGTAGGCAGCCGAATCCCACTGGGACTGGGTGAAGGAGGAGTGAACGGTGGGGGCTATTGTAGTGGTGCCGGTGGAGGCACTGACAGAACTCCTCCTCTCTCCCATCGGCCCATCGTCTGCAGCACTCGATTCATGGCGGTGCCGAGATGTTGCAACATGGTCGCATGCTGCTGGACACACTCCTCGACCGCTAAAGGGTGCGTGTTTCTGTAAGGATCTGGGTGTAGCTGGTGCAGAGGAGTCAGGTGCAGGACAGTGGAGATGAGTAACACAAGGAACTTTACTCAAAATATCAAAATACATTAAGTAACACCAGGCCCATAAACAAGGGACCAAACTTGTAATAAACAAACACGCACAAAAACCATGGGGAAAACAGAGGGTTAAATAATGAACATGTTATTGGGGAATTGAAACCAGGTGCGTAAAAAGACAAAACAAATGGAAAATGAAAAGTGGATTGGCGATGGCTAGAAGGCCGATAACGTCGACCGCCGAACGCCACCCGAACAAGGAGAGGGACCGACTTCGGCGGAAGTCGTGACAGTGTTCCTTGGATTCTAAATAAATGACTGACAGTGTCACCAGCAAAGTACCCCCACACCATCACACCACCTCCTCCATGCTTCACGGTGCGAACCACACATGCAGAGATCATATGTTCACCTACTCTATGTCTCATAAAGACACGGCGGTTGTAAACAAAATCTCAAATTCAGACCAAAGGACATATTCCCACCGATCTAATGTCCATTGCTCATGTGTCTTGGCCCAAGCAAGTCTCTTCTTCTTATTGGTGTCCTTCAGTAGTGGTTTCTTTGCAGCAATTCGACCATGAAGGCCTGATTCACGCAGTCTCCTCTGAACTGTTGATGTTCAGATGTGTCTGTTACTTGAACTCTGTGAAGCATTTATTTGGGCTGCAATATTTTAGACTGGTAACTCTAATGAACTTATCCTCTGCAGCAGAGGTAACTCTGGGTCTTCCGTCCTCACGTGAGCCAGTTTCATTGATAGGCTCAAACACATTAAGAAGGAAAGAAATTCCACAAATTAACTTTTAACAAGACACACCTGTTAATTGAAATGCATTCCAGGTGACTACCTCATGAAGGTGGTTGAGAGTATACCAAGAGTGTGCAAAGCTGTCATCAAGGCAAAGGGTGGCTACTTTGAAGAATCTCAAATATAAAATATATTTTGATTTATTTTTACACTTGTTTGGTTACTACATGATTCCATATGTGTTATTTCATAGTTTTGATGTCTTCACTATTATTCTACAATGTAGAAAATAGTACAAATAAAGAAAAACCCTTGAATGAGTAGGTGTGTCCCAACTTTTGACAGGTGCTGTATATTTTTTTTAAATGTCAAATGATGTCTCACCATTATTTCTCATGTTTTTGTCTCATGGGTGTTCATGTTGATCAATATTTCAGCTATGCTGACCTATTGTAAATGATCAAATAAATGTCTGATCGATACATACAATTCTGAACATATTGTAATTTTAATGCTAATAGATAAAAAGAATGGCGCCGGAGGGGATGGCTTCCACTTTACGGGCACCTCACCAATTTTGCTATTTGATGTGTTTTTTCGCATAGTTTGTAACTTATTTTGTACATAATGTTGCTGCTACCGTCTCTTATGACCGAAAAGAGTTTCTGGATATCAGAACAGCGATTACTCACCTCGAACTGGACCAAAAAATGTTTCTTTAATGAGTCAGGCGCAAAGGATATAAGGCCCAATCCCCGTCATTCGCATGAAGAAAAGAAGGAACAGCTACGTCCGGTAAGATGAGGGGTGGGGTGGTGTGTCTATTTGTCAATAACAGCTGGTGCACGATGTCTAATATTAAGGTAGTCTCGAGGTATTGCTTGCCTGAGGTAAAGTACAGTGGGGCAAAAAAGTATTTAGTCAGCCACCAATTGTGAAAGTTCTCCCACTTAAAAAGATGAGAGAGGCCTGTAATTTTCATCATAGGTACACTTTCAACTATGACAGACAAAATAAGAAAAAAAATCCAGAAAATCACATTGTAGGATTTTTTATGAATTTATTTGCAAATTATGGTGGAAAATAAGTATTTGGTCAATAACAAAAGTTTATCTTAATACTTTGTTATATACCCTTTGTTGGCAATGACAGAGGTCAAACGTTTTCTGTAAGTCTTCACAAGGTTTTCACACACTGTTGCTGGTATATTTATTTTTTCCCCCTTTTTTTACACCTTTAATTTAATCTTTATTTAACTAGGCAAGTCAGTTAAGAACACATTCTTATTTTCAACGACGGCCTAGGAACGGTGGGTTAACTGCCCTTGTTCAGGGCCGGAACGATTTTCACATTGTCAGCTCGGGGAACCAATCTTGCAACCTTACAGTTAACTAGTCCAATGCTCTAACCACCTGCCTCTCGTTGCACTCCACAAGAGACTGCCTGTTACGCGAATGCAGTAAGCCAAGGTAAGTTGCTAGCTAGCATTAAACTTATCTTATAAAAAACAATCAATCAATCAATCATAATCACTAGTTAACTACACATGATTGATGATATTACTAGTTTATCTAGCGTGTCCTGCGTTGCATATAATCTGACTGAGCATACAAGCATACAAGAATCTAACTGAGCGGTGGTAGGCAGAAGCAGGCTCGTAAGCATTCATTCAAACAGCACTTTCGTGCGTTTTGCCAGCAGCTCTTCGTTGTGCGTCAAGCATTGCACTGTTCATGACTTCAAGCCTATCAACTCCCGAGATGAGGCTGGTTTGACCGAAGTGAAATGGCTAGCTAGTTAACGGGGTGCGCGCTAATAGCGTTTCAAACGTCACTTGCTCTGAGACATGGAGTAGTTGTTCCCCTTGCTCTGCATGGGTAACACTGCTTCGAGGGTGGCTGTTGTCGATGCGTTCCTGGTTTGATCTCAGGTAGGAGCGAGGAGAGGGAAGGAAGCTATACTGTTACACTGGCAATACTAAAGTGCCTATAAGAACACCCAAAAGGAACCACCAGCTTTCATATGTTCTCATGTTCTGAGCAAGGAACTTAAACGTTAGCTTTCTTACATGGCACATATTGCACTTTTACTTTCTTCTCCAACACTTTGTTTTTGCATTATTTAAACCAAATTGAACATGTTTCATTATTTATTTGAGGCTAAATTCATTTTATTGATGTATTATATTAAGTTAAAATAAGTGTTTATTCAGTGTTGTTGTAATTGTCATTATTACAAATCAATTAAAAAAATAGTCCGATTAATTGGTATCAGCTTTTTGGGTCCTCCAATAATCTTTATCGGTATCGGCGTTGAAAAATCATAATCGGTTGACCTCTAGTAGAAGCACTGTGGCTAGGAAAAACTCCCTAGAAAGGCCAAAACCTAGGAAGAAACCTAGAGAGGAACTAGGCTATGAGGGGTGGCCAGTCCTCTTCTGGCTGTGCCGGGTGGAGATTATAACAGAACATGGCCAAGATGATCAAATGTTCATAAATGACCAGCATGGAGGCAGAACCAGCCGCAGGCAGAACAGCTGAAACTGGAGCAGCAGCACAGCCAGGTGGACTGGGGACAACGAGAAGTCATCATGCCAGGTAGTCCTGAGACATGGTCCTAGGGCTCAGGTCCTCCGTGAGAGAGAAAGAAAGAAAGAAAGAAAGAAAGAAAGAAAGAAAGAAAGAAAGAAAGAAAGAAAGAAAGAAAGAAAGAAAGAAAGAAAGAAAGAAAGAAAGAAAGAAAGAAAGAGAATTAGAGAGAGCATACTTAAATGCACACAGGACACCGGATAAGACAGGAGAAATACTCCAGATATTACATTTACATTTACATTTAAGTCATTTAGCAGACGCTCTTATCCAGAGCGACTTACAAATTGGTGCGTTCACCTTAAGACATCCAGTGGAACAGCCACTTTACAATAGTGCATCTAAATCTTTTAAGGGGGGGGAGGTGAGAAGGATTACTTTATCCTATCCTAGGTATTCCTGAAAGAGGTGGGGTTTCAGGTGTCTCCGGAAGGTGGTGATTGACTCCGCTGTCCTGGCGTCGTGAGGGAGTTTGTTCCACCATTGGGGGGCCAGAGCAGCGAACAGTTTTGACTGGGCTGAGCGGGAACTGTACTTCCTCAGTGGTAGGGAGGCGAGCAGGCCAGAGGTGGATGAACGCAGTGCCCTTGTTTGGGTGTAGGGCCTGATCAGAGCCTGGAGGTACTGAGGTGCCGTTCCCCTCACAGCTCCGTAGGCAAGCACCATGGTCTTGTAGCGGATGCGAGCTTCAACTGGAAGCCAGTGGAGAGAGCGGAGGAGCGGGGTGACGTGAGAGAACTTGGGAAGGTTGAACACCAGACGGGCTGCGGCGTTCTGGATGAGTTGTAGGGGTTTAATGGCACAGGCAGGGAGCCCAGCCAACAGCGAGTTGCAGTAATCCAGACGGGAGATGACAAGTGCCTGGATTAGGACCTGCGCTGCTTCCTGTGTGAGGCAGGGTCGTACTCTGCGGATGTTGTAGAGCATGAACCTACAAGAACGGGCCACCGCCTTGATGTTAGTTGAGAACGACAGGGTGTTGTCCAGGATCACGCCAAGGTTCTTAGCGCTCTGGGAGGAGGACACAATGGAGTTGTCAACCGTGATGGCGAGATCATGGAATGGGCAGTCCTTCCCCGGGAGGAAGAGCAGCTCCGTCTTGCCGAGGTTCAGCTTGAGGTGGTGATCCGTCATCCACACTGATATGTCTGCCAGACATGCAGAGATGCGATTCGCCACCTGGTCATCAGAAGGGGGAAAGTGACTTGAACTGACTTGCCTAGTTAAATAAAATATCAGGAAGACTGAAAGAACACGCTGAGTGGGTGGGGACCTTATATTAATGAGCTTCCCTTGACTGACAGCTCTTTGAAACTCTTTGAAACACCCGTGTGGTCTTTGATGACCAGGTAAACAATAGATGTGGTAAATGAGTCAATGAGTCACAGATGTTTTATTGACCAGATTGGCACACAATCAACAAAAATCTAACAAAGTATATATTAATCAAATCTGTCATGATCTATGTAGTGTAACAGGCCCACAATGTGGTTACTAAAGTTAGATTTTGGTATATCTGGCTGTTTTCGCTGCATTACATGTAGAAGTTTTCCCTTTTAAGGTTTATAAGAAGTGACTGCTAAATGCTAACGCCCGTTCTTATAACTTGTTAGCATAGCTAGCATACAACAATCACTGGTAGTAGTCAGTCTTTTTAAACGGCAATGCAGTTGATTGGTGATGATGACATGAACATGTATTGGGGTTGACATCCATACAGTATTATACTCAGATTTTCACCTCAACATAGTGTGGAATACACAAACAATAGCCTAAATGTAGGATCATTTTGCTAGGGGGCAATGAGGAGACTCGGGATCTTTCCCCCATGCGTTTCCATGGCAATTCCATTGTTTTGGTCGAGTTCGATTAACCTCTTTACTGCTTCTATGGGCCACATGTCATTCCAAGCCTAGATAGTATGCCTCAACCCATGTTATCTGCAAAATGCTCTCATGATCAACAGATCTGATCATGGACTGTTGGATATCAGCAGCAATAATGAATTGCATTTCAACTAATTACAGAATATACTTTTTCACAATTTTTTTTATTTTTAAATTGAACCTTTATTTAACTAGGCAAGCCAGTTAAGAATAAATTCTTATTGACATTGACAGCTTACTCCAGTAACTGGAGTAACAGTAACTATCACAGTAACTGTTGCAATAAGTCCAACTACTAACAGATTGGATTAGTTTATAACAAATGTATTTGTCTTTATTTAGCGTAAATCAATCAATGTGCATGCAAAAACACACATATTGAAACAAACAGTAAAAAATAAATAAACCTGCAATAGCGCATGCTGGGAAATATGAAAATGATGGCCATGGTTTTTGAGAGTGTGTGATGTGATGATCGTATCTTTTTATATTCAAAATATTGGGTACAAAAATGTACCATTTTATAATAGATTATCCGCGCATGTACCCTAAAAGGTACCGAACAGTACCATGTGAGATTACATGTGAACCTCTGAAGGTACATGTGTATTTTCATCTTTTTGTACCCCAGGGAACAATACTGTACCCTAACCATACTCTTTTTTTCTGAGAATGTATACCCCTTTGATTAAAAACCTGTAAAAAAAATTCTGCTGACCTTTTCGTGCCACGGTTTGCTACAAACAGAAGGGCTTATGATTATTCTATGTTGTAGAAAGGCTAGAAAAGACAATAATGCCCTGTCACACAGTGTGAAGAAAAAATGTGAAACAAAAATCACAAAGGTAACGGCTATAAAGAAGATCAGTTGCCTTTGTGCAACATTGCTATGAAAGGAAAAGACATGTTAACAATTCCATCAATCCAGCTCTCTTAGTTCCTCCATACAGTTCCCCTTCTACCTTCCCTAGATCTCTCTCTCTCTCTCTCTCTCTACTCCTTCCTTTCGTCTTTCGTCTCTGGGAGTACGGGTGCATGTCAAGCGATTGTTGAATTGAAATATTGATGTGGAGTATCAAAGCCGTGCGTAGCACTCCTGTGTTTCCAGAACTAACCGCAAGGCGCTTTGATCACACACTCCTGTGATCTGACTTCTGAAGTTGTTAAGAGTGCCGGAAAACAAAATGCAAACAAACTTCAAGTGCACCTGGTATTGATAAAAGTTTTCTTTGACAAGTGGAGATGTGTGCTGTCTGTCTGTGTCTGCCCAGGTGACTGAAGGCTGGAGCTTGCATACATGCTAATAGACAGGTGTAGGGCCTAGTTGCACAGGTGTGGGAATTCTGGATTCCCTGATATATTTTTTATTTTCTTCATCTCTCTTTTCTACATCTGGATTCTGGAATTGAATCTTTCTACCATTTCAATACTGTTTGTTTTTAGTATTTTGAGACCTATATTTCTCAGTATTTACATAGAAATCACTTCTAAAGATCATAATAAAGATCATCATTTATTAAGCACTCTTTTGGGAAGTTGTTTTCGGAGTGACAAGTTTAATTTCCCTGCAAAATATACTGAAATCCCCCCGACTCTCCTCCCCACCACATCATAAGAGTCAGGAAAAAATGTCCCGATTGAACTTTAAAATGGTCATAATATTGCCTACTGTAAACTTCGGCTGTTGAAATTAGTCCTCCTTCCAATAATACAGTACTGTCATGGTAATTACACACCATATTGTCCCCTTTCTCTCCTTCTGAATGCTTCTAAAGTAAAGCAGTGCAGCCAAGCTGCAGGCTTTAAACCTTCTGTCTGTCTCCTGTCTCTTCCATTAGCCCACTGTTCGTCACATGAGGGTCATTTAGTCAACTTGGTGCTGTAAAACAGGAGCTTCTGACACAGGCTGCGTTCCAAAATGGAACCCTATTCCTATGCAGTGCACTACTTTTGACCAGGGCCCATGATCTGGTCAAAAGTGGTGCACTATGTAGGGAATAGCCTGCCATTTGGGATATACCCATGGGCCACCAGTACAAAGGCAGTTCCTCTCCTCTGTCCTCTGTTATGTGGCTGTATGGCCTTTTAGGGTGCAGATGGTCATGACAGCTGGGACATTTTAGTGATCTGAGGGCTTTTAAACTGCCCCCCAGGCAAGATGATGAAATGGGAAGAAAAAAAACAGCTTGACTAGCTACTAGAATATTCTTCATGCATTGTTTTGCGTGCTTTAAAGAGGGAATTGATCGGTGACAAAAACAGCATGGCTAGTGGTTTGTCATCTGTAATGGGTGAAAATTGATATTTTTGTTTCCTTACCGACGGAACAGATTGAAACTGAAAGGGCAATCCGGATTATTTACATGAACCCCCCCACACCCCCTTTGTGTTTTTACACTGCTGCTACTCGCTATTATCTATGCATAGTCACTTTACCCCTACCTACATGTACAGTACATTACTTCAACTAACCTGTACCCTCGCACTTCTTATTACAGGTTTTTTACATTTTTTACTCGTTTATTTAGTGAATATTTTCTTACCTCTATTTTTTGAACTGCATTGTTGGTTAAATTCTTGTAAGTAAGCATTTCACGGTAAGGTTGTATTCGGCGCATGTGACAAACAAAATGTCATTTAACATCACAATATAGCAATGACCCTCAGCAAAAATCTATATGTCTCAGGTAGTTTGTGTCTAATATATCTCATAAATGTGGATGTCATCAATTATAATTTCAGTTCAAATTCTTGAAATGTCTTTTAAGAAAATATTATATTCGATAGGCCAGCCAAGACATTCTCAGCGTTGAAGTTGGTGGCCAGCTGCCTATCTGACCCTATGGGGTGGCTGGTAGCCTTGTGGTTAGAGCGTTGGACTTGTAAAGGTTGCAAGATAAAATCCCCAAGCTGACAAGGTAAAAAAATATATATATATATTAAATAATAATCGTTCTGCCCGTGAGCAAGGCAGTTAGCCCACTGTTCCTAGGCTGTCATTGAAAATAAGAAAACGATCTTAACTGACTTGCCTAGTTAAATAAAGGCAAAATAAAATAAAATCCAGCACATATCTGAATGTTTACAGTCGTGAGGCCTGATTGCCTGCTATCACAACAGCTGTTTACTGAACACTGGGACCGCTCGCTCTCTGGAAAACACTCTCTCGTTGTCCCATGAAATAGTGTAGAAGGAAGCCTGCTTGCTGTATGTATCCAGGTCTATTTAAATGAGCTAACATGGGGAAGGGAAGGTAAGCAGTAAGCAGAGCACCACATGAGCATTGTTTTCACAGTTCAAAGTGAGGAGAGGGTACTTTGCACTTCAAAGCACCTCATCTGGGATGGAGGGAGGGAGTCGGTACAGTGGGGTGGGGGGGGAGTGGGGACAGGAAATAGGAATCAGGGTAATTAACAACTTGTGCTGGGTAATAAAGCAAGAGGAGACACAGAGCAGCAGCAGCCTGGGTACCTCAGAGCTTTGAAGATGGGACAGCACTAATATTTGATGTCTTCCTTCTTGGAAGAGCTCTTGCTTTCTTTGATTTGTTTGCAACTGGTTTTCCTTAAATCTTAAATGTTATTTTTTATTTCTACCTTTAAAAATCATGAATGATACTATTAGATTTTTTTGAAAGGTTGCACTGGGGGATTTACACTGAGTGTACAAAACATTAAGAACATCTTCCTAATGTTGAGTTGCGCACCCTTTTGCCCTCAGAACGGCCTCAATTCGTCGGGACATGGACTCTACAAGGTGCCGAAAGTGTTTCACAGGGTTCCTGGCCCATGTTGACTCCAATGCTTCCCAGAGATGTGTCAAGTTGCCTGGATGTTCTTTTGGGTGGTGGACCATTCTTGATACACACGGGAAACTGTTGAGCGTGAGAAACCCAGCAGCTTTTCAGTTCTTGACTCAAACTGGTGCGCCTGGTGCACATACCATACCCCGTTCAAAAGCACTTAAATCTTTTGTCTCTCTCATTCACCCTATGAATGGCACACATACACAATCCATGTCTCAATTGTCTCAAGGCTTCAAAATCATTCTTTAACCTGTCTCCTCCCCTCCATAATAATCCAATTGTATTGGTCACACACACATGGTTAGCAGATGTTAACGCGAGTGTAACGAAATGCTTGTGCTTCTAGTTCCGACAGTGCAGTAATATCTAACAAGTAATCTAACAATTCCCAAACAGCGACCTAATACACACAAATCTAAAGGGAGGAACTACACTGATTGAAGTGGGTTTAACAAATGACATCAATAAGGCATCATAGCTTTCACGTGGACTTACATGGTCAATCTATGTCATGGAAAGAGCAGGTGTTCCTAATGTTTTGTGTACTCAGTGCATATCCAAAGGTGGCAGATCATTTTCTTAGAGACCTTGGATTTCAAAGTGAAAATACTCTGTTCAAATTTTTTTTATTTTACCAGGCAAGTCAGTTAAGAACAAATTGTTATTTTCAATGACGGCCTAGGAACAGTGGGTTAACTGCCTGTTCAGGGGCAGAACGACTGATTTGTACCTTTTCAGCTCGGGGGTTTGAACTTGCAACCTTCTGGTTACAAGTCGAATGCTCTAACCACTAGGCTACCCTGTTGATTACAAATACTGTTTTACCAGGCAAACATAATTGAGTGCGGCATTTCTGAGGAAAGCTATATTAGCTTTTGTTTTCAGGTGGCAAGCTACGGTTACAGCAAATCTAATGGATATCTCGTACTGTTCAGAAAGGGTGGGTGGAACAAAACCTTTGAAAATGGAGCTGAATTGTCCTCCATCGGCTTTCCTCAGTCGAGGTCATTCGGAGATCAGAGCCAACCACACGCTAAATGCATCACTTGCATGATCTTTGCCGAGGCTGTATATTCATGCGCCAATTAACAGATCATCTCTTGTCAAACCAAAATAAAATGATTGACATCCGTCATTGCATGAATCATTGCATTAGTATGGCATGAAGGCATGAGCTATAATTCACGGAAAGCTGTTTAAAAATAACGTTTTTATGTATTTCCTTTCTATGTTAGCCATTCATTACCCTTTTTTTATTAGACCAATTGTAACACACTGCATGTATTAGAGGCAACACTGCCCCACACTTCTCCCTCCAAGCCCGTTTATATGCAAATGGTCAGGTAAAAATATCCTCCTCAAACGGCCATAGGGCAAACTTAATCAGTAATGGTTACTACCCTTATGCTTATGTATCTGACCCCTCAAATTAAGTTTCTTTTTGGAAAAAAATCGAGTTATTTTGTAAATAAGTAATATTACGTACTGTGTTGGTGTGGTAATAACTAGTTAGTAGAACCCTCGTTTTCCATTCATCAAAATACCAATGGGTCAGATTGAAATTACATTTGCCTCTTAATCTTTAATATACATTTTGTTTGCCTGTCATGTTTTTCTAATGACGCAAACTTTTAAATCACAAAGTAACTGTTTGGAAATGATTTCTTACATGACAGGTATATGACTAATGTATACATTTAGCTAAAGTGGTGTTAGGTATTAATTTAACACCGAACAAAGTCTGATCCTTTTCTGCAACGTTCTCTGCATTTTCTTTCATTGAGAACCGCCGAAATGTGCGAATAATGTGGTTCACAGCAAAATAAGAGAGGCTCAGGCTTTGCTCTCCTATTTACATGAGAAATGAGCAGAGCTCCCGACTTGAATTTAAGCTCTTAACTTTGTAATGGTTAACAGATCTATAGAATTAGATTAACTCGCCCAATCTGCATGTATTAATGCAGTAGATCTGTAATGGCCTTTCATTGACCCTGAAGGGTGAGGGAGTCACGCAGGGCAGGACCTATTTGACGTGTCACCTAGCAGTGAGTACTGGGAGGCTTTGATTAGGTTTTATCAATTAGCTTTGTGAGGGAAAACATGTAATGTTATGGTCATGAGGGTGATGTGACATTCTTTACAGTCTGATCCCAAGTGAAGCCTGGGAAGGTGTAACCGTGAGAAAAAAGAGCGAGAACTGAAAGGACAAAGTTTAAAAGCGTTGTATTTGTTTCTGTGATGAAACATATTTGATTTGATCATGTATTGCCCTTCTCCACCCCGGTATGATATATCACCAATGTATTTGACTCTGAATGCTCTGTGATGGGTGATTCATCTCATCTCAAAATAGCTTTGCATTTTGGTGCATTGAATAGAATTTAAGCCATGTATTTTCGCGTGTGACTGCTCATGAACTGCTTATCATGAAGATCAAATAACAAGTAAAGACCCCACTTAATTTCAAGCGCTGTAGACATTGCTGATAGAGTTCAGCAATTTAAGAATATTATATTTACAATGCACAATCATTATTATTATTCCATTCATGCAAATTGTGTTGTTCCAAGCACTGTAGGCAATAATAAATGGAGTGATCTTGGTTTAGATTTTTCTGTCTTCTAAACTATATTGATAATGTTATGTGCAGAAATGCCAAATGGTGATGCTTATTATTACGATCAGGCGTATTATTAATAATAGTAATAGCCTACACGTGTAATAAAGTTGCCCATTTATTTAACAAAATCCGCGTTGATATGCAGTTTATATGCAGAGAAAATCGAGAGCACATCCCTCCCTCAAATTGTACGATATTACTAAATACCTTTTTCACGCTTCAAAGTTTTTCAGAACAGAGTTGTTTTGCAAGGTCAGCATTTGGTTGAAATTGAGTGCAAATTATGAGCAAAACCCTCTCCGTCAACCAACTATCAATGTAACCCCCTCCTCCCCAATCAACCCCCCCTCCTCACATCTCCTCTCCATACTGGTTCTCATGGAGACCCCGTTGAGAGGACCTTGCCTCTTTATAAAGACAAGATACAACTCATGCAACTGCCTTTGAAATAATCCACAGGATTTCTTGCGATAGGCTCTCCTTCACTTGCACTTCAAAGAAGCGTTCTGCTCTGTGGCTGTGTGCGATTGCTGGTGACTGAAAAGAGGACCCACATGAACTGGAATTAGTTTGGTCATTCATTCGGAGTCAGACTATTTTAAGCGTTGTAACCGAGCGGACTGAGGACCGGAGACTTGCCTTGCATGATACAGGATTACTTTGTTTCTGGATAGGACTGTTTCTAGTTTTAGGGTCAATCCAAGACCCGGGTGCTTGCTGCGCTTCTCTCCATCGACACCGCGCACCTTCCCTGGTAAACTCGTTCATCGCTGCCTTTCCGCGCAGCTCGTGTTGCAGGTGCGGAGACACAGAGCGCTTGGACAGATGGCTGCGCTGACGATACAACGGAATGACAACTTTCTACACACCTTTTTACAGGTTTGTAATCGTTTTGATACGAATCTATATAGGCACTTCTATGCAGTTTATTGCGTCTGCATAAATGTGTGGCAATAATCTGTTCAGGTTAATAAATCTGCAGAGTTCTAAAATGTGATGTTCAATAGGCTGTATTCTCTGTCCCGTTTATAGCTAAGTAAATGTTTTATTATTTTAAAACCTGACAGAATGAAAGAGTGTTAGGAAGTTTTAAGTTGCACAGAAACTGTATGATGATATAGTTGTAGTCAATAAATATTTGTGGATATTGTAAAACTTCTGGTATCTGATATTCAAGAACAAATAAAAGTACCTCGTGAGAAATTACTGTTATTTGAACACTATACATTTTTAAAATACACAATAATCACTTGAATTGCTATGATTCCTGAAGTTTCACCAGACTTATTGTAAAAGCATCCTGTGACAACATGTGATGTAAAAAAAGTACTTTATGAAAAAATGTGATCGATTGATTAGCCTGGGTCATTAGTGTGAGTTAGTGAATTATGTTCTTTATCCATCTTCCACCAGGACCGGACCCCCAGCTCGTCCCCAGAGGGAGCCCCCAACGCCCTGTCCTTCCTGGCCACCACCTGTAGCCAGGCCTGGCAGGTGGGTGGCACGGTGGGCTCTGAGAGCTCCCAGTTCCCCTATGAGGGAGCGGTGGGGGTGAGCTCAGCCTCCGGGATGTTCCAGCTCTGGAGCAACGAGGTGGCGGTGGCCCCTAGTTCTAGTCTCAGCGCCTCCAGTCTCACTGCAGCCGCACATCAGATGACATTCGCGGTGCCCAAGGTCCAGTTCCCTGTTGGCCCTGGACAGAGTCTGCCTTCTGGCCTGGGTCCTCACCCCCACGCGCTCTACCATCACCACCACCATCACCACCACCACCACGAGCTGCCCCTGACTCCGCCGGCCGAGCCTCCCTCCGCCTACTCTTTCGAGCTCTCCCCCGTCAAGGTCCTCTCATCCCAGAGCCAGGGTCCCAATGGGCCGCAGTACTACCCCCAGCATAATGGCGTCTCTGTGGGACAAAACTTCCCCGGCTTCTTTCAGAACTCTGTATCCTCTGCCAGGCACCATCTATCCGGCGGACAACACCATGTAGGGGAGGAGGGCCAGCAGGGCTGGTGGAGCCTCCCCCAGACCACTGGCCACGGAAGCCCCACCAACCACCACCCTTTTTCCCTGGGCCGGCAGCTGGTCCTGGGCCACCAGCCCCAAATCGCAGCCCTCCTACAGGGCACCTCCAAGGGCCTGTTATCCTCCACACGCCGCTGCCGTCGCTGCAAGTGCCCCAACTGCCAGGCCAACGGTGGGGGACTCGAGTTTGGCAAGAAACGACTGCACATCTGTCATATCCCAGAGTGCGGCAAGGTGTACAAGAAGACGTCTCACCTGAAGGCCCACCTGCGCTGGCATGCCGGGGAGAGGCCGTTCATCTGCAACTGGCTGTTCTGCGGGAAGAGCTTCACGCGCTCCGACGAGCTACAGCGCCACCTCAGAACACACACCGGGGAGAAGAGGTTCGGATGCCAGCAGTGTGGGAAGAGGTTCATGAGGAGCGACCACCTCTCCAAACACGTCAAGACTCACCAGAGTAGGAAGAGCCGGTCCGGTGGGAACACGTCGGACTCTCTGTTGGCCAATATCAAGAGAGAGTAGAACGGACTAGAGGGGGGGATTCAATAGACTCTATATAGAACCAAGAGACTGCAATATGTGATGATACTGTAACTGCCACAGACCCTCTGAGGGAGAGTGGTACGGACCACAAGGACAACCTATAGACTATTAACCTCTGTAGTCGTGACCATTTTCAGCCCGTCAACAAAACGCTTTTGAGAGGTATTTCACAACAAGGGAAGCAAATGGAGTGGCGAGGTTCAGGATTGTGATATGGACACAGAGCGTTCACTGGGCATTTCTAGGTGCCGCACAAAAAAAGGATCTCCTATAGCAAGGGGGTAGCCACTCTTTACCTTTGATGGTGACATTATAACCTGGTTCCCACATTAATCAGCTGTCAATGTCCACGGTCAAATCAAATCAAAGTTTTGGTTGGTCACGTGCACACGGTACAGTGAAATGCTTGCTTGCTAACTCAACAATGCAGTACCATAATATCAATCAAGAATCAAATGCCAACTACAAAAGTCAAAAAATAACAAGTAGTAATAAAAAGTCCAAAAATAACATAAAAACTAGTGTTAAAGGTAGGTACATAATAGAATATACAGTATGATTGATTTTTTTTTTCAAAACGAAGACTGTTTTTAAGTAGTAAAGTGGATAGCAGGTTGAATAGATAGAGGTCTTCATTTTATTTTTGATTTAATTTGTAATATTGAAATATAAATCATTCAGCAAATCTATGTAACATTGCAAGTGATCCACTTTCTGCATGTTTCATCTTTTAGAATCTGGAATTCAGAAACATTTTTGATAATGGAACGTGAATTACATGAGGAAGAAAATGTATCTGAATTAAGTATACCACATGTCGGTTGATTTTAAGAAATTTGCTGTTTGGCCAAATGTATATATTGATCTGACGGTTGATTGTGGGATCAGTGTTATAATGTTTTATTCATGGATATATAAACCCCTATCTCAGTTTCATCTGTTGCTGAAATTGATTCTTGTTATTTAATCAGAATGTGAATATGCGATTCCTATGTGTACAAAACACATTTTGTTGGAAGACTTTGTAAATAATGTATCACTTTCACAGACAACTTAATTGAAGTTAAGACTGCATGTACATTTTAATAAACGGGAATTCCTTGCTAAAGCAAATATATATTCAATGTTATATGTTATTTTCTCAGAGTGATAGTGTGAGACTCAAATGTTTTTTATGCCTTCTTCCACCTAATGCAGTGAACGGCATTCTAGTCAACCAAAATATCTAACGTTTCATTCAAATGTAATTTCATTGTATTCATTCAGAATACAGCTGGTGGGTCATTGTATCATTGAAGTGTGAAGTAAACACCTCTTAAAAATGGGGAGTGGAGGGGATGTTCAAAGATTTCACACCTCAAAGTAAACACGGAGAGACCACCATTGACTGGGGAAGGGTTGCTGTTTGTGGGAGACGGGGCAGTTTGGGGTGGGCCTTCTGCAATCAAGTTCACAGTCATGTGGCTTTAATGGCTGTTTTCTTTCTCTGAATGGAGGAGATTGAGACAACAGATGCAATGGCCCTCCACTCGACGGGACTCCCCCGTGAATAGGACCCCTGTTGCTCAGACCCCTCCCCCCCAGTGGTGACAGGAAAGCTCTTTGATTTTGAAAGTTAATACCTCTCTCACTCCTCTCTCTTCCAGCTCCCCCCCCTATATATCACAGTTGTGTTACGTTCAGCCCTGCTTTACTGCCTAGGGTGACCTTTTATTCTGAGGGGAACTAACCAACTAACAATCCCTCTTGGTGATAGGAACTCCCTTTGATTTAGCCCCGTGAAAGTTAATACTCTTTATACCCCCCCTGCACGCATATATCCCAGGCATCTTACAATCAAGACCTGCTCTACTCTACAGCTCAGGACCAGGACGAGTGTTTATTCTGAAGAACAGATTTCTGGTGTCCCTTCTTGTCCAGGCGTTATCTCTTTTGTGCATTTCCACACAGAGTTTTACCCAAAAGGCTCTACATGGGCCGGCACCCGTGTCTCATTTGACCATGGCTCCCGAGGACCTGCTTTGAATTGGGGCCAAAGCCAGGCCTACTGCTACTTTTCAGCTGTCATTTACATTACGATGGCTAACAGGGAACTTTAACACCTTCTCATAAAGCAACTGTTTTGATCATGCAAAAGGTTGTTGATTATGCTTTTCACAGGTCCTCACTGTCAGCCCGAGATATGGAAACACAATGTCCCTAGTATAACATAAGGGTATATACACTAGTGTAACACTGGTGTTACAGTCGAAAAGCAGCATTTGTCTTCAGGGGCTGTTCGAAGGGTACTTTCTTTAGTTTAGGCTGGGGTATGTGGCACTAGAATTAAAAAGGTGGGACCTTCCTCCTTGCTATTTCTGTATATATGAGCAGGGTTAGGTCCTTTTTCCTTTTAGGGTTTATTTTCAGATTAGAATATATATACCCCGTTGTCCTGGCTAAAATCCCAATCTGGTTCTCATACAGTTGAAGTCGGAGGTTTAAATACACCTGGGATGGAGTCATTTAAAACTGTTTTTTCAACCACTCCACAAATTTCTTGTTAACAAACTATAGTTTTGGCAACAATTGTTGACAGACAGATTAATTCACTTATAATTCACTGTATCACAATTCCAGTGGGTCAGAAGTTTACACACACTAAGTTGACTGTACCTTTAAACAGCTTGGAAAATTACAGAAAATGTTGTCATGGCTTTAGAGGCTTCTGATAGGCTAATTTACATAATTTTTGTCAATTGGAGGTGTACCTGTGGATGTAGTTCAAGGCCTACCTTCAAACTCAGTGCCTCTTTGCTTGACATCAAGGAAAAATCAAAAGAAATCAGCCAAGACCTCAGACCTCAGAAAAATAATTGTAGACTTCCACAAGTCTGGTTCATCCTTAGGAGCAATTTCCAAACGCCTGAAGGTACCTCGTTCATCTGTACAAACAATAGTACGCAAGTATAAACACCATGGGACCACGCAGCCGTCATACCGCTCAGGAAGGAGACGCCTTCTGTCTCATAGAGTTCAACGTACGACCTCAATCCGATAGAAAATTTGTGGGCAGAACTGAAAAAGCGTGTGCGAGCAAGGAGGCCTACAAACCTGACTCAGTTACACCAGCTCTGTCAGGAGGAATGGGCCAAAATTCACCCAACTTATTGTAGGAAGCTTGTGGAAGGCACAATTTAAAGGTAATGCTACCAAATACTATTTGCGTGTATGTAAACTTCTGACCCACTGGGAATGTGGTGAAAGAAATCAAAGCTGAAATAAATCATTCTCTAAAGTATTATTCTGACATTTCACATTCTTAAAATAAATAAGTGATCATAACTGACCTAAGACAGGGAATTTTTACTAGGATTAAATGTCAGGAATTGTGAAAAACTGACTTTATATGTATTTGGCTAAGGTGTATGTAAACTTCCGACTTCAACTCTACCATCATGGCCACCTAAGCATCCCCAGCTTCCAGTTGGCTCATTCATCCCTCCTCTCCCCTGTAAATATTCCTCAGGTCGTTGCTGTAAATGAGAATATGTTTTCAGTCAATTTACCTGGTAAAATAAGGGTAAAATAATATAAATCTGAATTGGTTATTATTCCCATGTATTAATACTCGTGATATATTTCGATATATATTCAGATCATCTCAATGTTAGAGGGATATACTTTCAGAAATGACATAAAATAGACAATTCTTAATTCAAAGACTTTTTATTTGATATAATACAACCGATTCTATTCAGTCAAACATGGCATCATTATAGCCCTTATCCTGCTCTTTTTCTTTAGTTATCTTCATTTCTGTAGGGGTATTCCTTCATATTTAAGTAACATGCACAAAATGCCAGAGCAATAATCGTCACTAGGACGTCCAATTTACAAACAGCACCCCTTAGTCCACGAGCACTGGGGAGTTGAGATGGAGTTTTCGGGACCAAACTTGTTATGTTCTGAATTTAAACAGTCACTGTAAATTGAGATATTTTAAACAGATTTAGCTCGAGGGGGGGCATTGTAACTTGAAGACATTGATCGTTGATGCAGCTGTCTAATCTCCAATGACTGCCATCTGTATTTGAAAGCCTTACACTGACCTCTACTGGTAACAGAGAAGAATTCACCAAGAGCTGAAATCATCTCTTCTATCTCTTCTCGTTTTACAGTCGTTTTTGTTGTTGTTGTTCTATTCAGAAGATGAAAGATGAAGTAAACAAATCACAACTACATGTATTTGATTTTTGATGTGTAAAAAAAACAAAACAACAGTTGGCAATATATTAGAGTAGCAGTATGAACCGAAGTACATGAAGTACTAAAATAACCCGCCTTTGGCAAAAGTCTCACTTTGATGAGCACAGAGCATGCAGATGAAGCACTTGATATCCACAGTGTCAACTGATACAACAACCCAAGTAGTTAACTGTCTCTAAACTGCTGTCCTTTACCTAAGAACCAGAGATGTAAGCCTGAGCCAGGTGTATGGCGTGTACTAACGTGCTGGAGTAGCGAGAGCCAGCAGAGATCATTGGATACAGTAGAAGGCTGTGGCACATCGCCATTGGACTTCAGTGACAGACTGTGTGACACCATACCACATTTCAATACCACCCCTTCATGTCTCCTGTCGTCAAGAAAACATATGTTTGAAATACCAGCCGGTCTCCGTCCCCTAGCGTTCTCGTCAGGCTGGCTATGGCATGGCCACCACTCTCGCCACATCTTAATGAGTTTTTCCTCGATTCCTTGTGTCCTCTCCACCCATCCTCTCCCCGTCTCTTCTCTCCCAACGTAATCATGTCCTCACTTCCCTCTGACTTTTAGAGAAAGAGACAGAGAAAGGGTGGGAGCAGAGAAGGAATCAAAGGAAAGACCATTAAGTCTGAAGTGACAGTAGAGTGACGTCATGCCTGTAGAGTGTCTCCAGGCGGCTCCCTCACTCCTTTTTAGTCTGGAATCTCCAGATCAAACAAGAGACCACTTCGGGTCAAACGGAATAAGAGAACATGGGAGAGTTCTCTCGTTCTCATCCACCGGAAACACTCTCTGCGGTAAGAACCATTCTGTTCCATGAGAGATGAATCCAATGTTCCACATATATACAGATCAAATGCATTTGCTGTTATCCCGTCCTCTCTCCTCAGTGTCTACAGAGAGTCACGCACTGTATACGCTCAGTGGAGGAATGACTTCATGTTTTAAACAGCCTGAGAATAGAAGTAGTTGTCGGAAGAATCCAGCAGTGTGAGAGAAAAGTAGAAAGAAAGTCGAATGAAAAGTAGAGCTCCTCAGATCCATGTTTGTTTACAAGAAGAGAAGCCGCCAATCCTGTACACACACACACACACAAAAACACACACAATTTACGCACATATTTACACACACACACACACACACACACACAGACGCATTTCACCCACACATGCACACACAGACGCATGTACGCACATACGCACACACACATGCCTGCAGCGTGCGC
Source organism: Oncorhynchus nerka (assembly GCF_034236695.1). Lineage (NCBI taxonomy): Eukaryota > Metazoa > Chordata > Actinopteri > Salmoniformes > Salmonidae > Oncorhynchus > Oncorhynchus nerka. Next base: position 42,073,352 of record NC_088415.1, on the reverse strand, counting down.
ACTCACACACAGACACTTCTCCAGTGACCTCCCCAATCAGGAATGGACATTTTTTTTCTTCCTTTGAACAAATCCCACAGCCCCCTGACAGACAGCACAATATATACTGTATAGAAATTCTCCAAAATGGAAAAGGAAACAAGCAAAGTCCTCATAATAAAACAAGCAAAGTCCTCATAATAAAACAAGCAAAGTCCTCATAATAAAACAAGCAAAGTCCTCATAATAAAACAAGCAAAGTCCTCATAATAAAACAAGCAAAGTCCTCATAATAAAACAAGCAAAGTCCTCATAATAAAACAAGCAAAGTCCTCATAATGAAACAAGCAAAGTCCTCATAATACCTAATGTCCATTGAGTGTCCTTCGTAACCTCAGCCATTGCAACATCTAGCTGGGTGCCACCCATTAGTGGTGCCACGCAGAGGCACGTCTTCAAACTCAAATCACATCGCTCAGAAAAAATCAGATGAAAGGCGTATACTGTATATTCCGTTAGGAACATGGTTTATGTCTCTCAGACTGTCGGTGAACCGCCGGGTAACAGTCTGAAAAAGCAGTAGCAACAGTCCAGAAGAGCAGTCTCCATCCAGTCCTTGCTCCTTACAGAAGCACCCCATCCACCTTCAAAAGGACCCTTAAGTTAACGATAGCATCAACATATGGGAAGCCTAGAGGAGGCTCTCCTCCTTTCTCTCTGTAG